>NW_024582856.1:203856-227444 GCF_018398535.1 Haplochromis burtoni | reverse complement strand
GAGTCACTGAGGCAGTTAAACAACTCCTTGGTGGCAGAGCCCCTGGTGTTGATGAGGTCCGCCCCGAGTTCCTGAAGGCTCTGGACGTTGTAGGGCTGTCCTGGTTGACACGCCTCTGCAATGTTGCGTGGAGATCAGGGGCAGTACCTGTGGACTGGCAGACCGGGGTGGTGGTCCCCATCTTTAAGAAGGGGGACCGGAGGGTGTGTTCCAACTACAGGGGGATCACACTCCTCAGCCTCCCTGGGAAAGTCTATGCCAGGGTGCTGGAAAGGAGAGTTCGTCCGCTAGTCGAACCTCGGATACAGGAGGAACAATGCGGTTTTCGTCCTGGTCGCGGAACACTGGACCAGCTCTTTATCCTCTCCAGGATACTTGAGGGTGCATGGGAGTTTGCCCAACCAGTCTACATGTGTTTTGTGGACTTGGAGAAGGCATTCGACCGTGTCCCTCGGGGTGTCCTGTGGGAGGTGTTGCGGGAGTATGGGGTGTCTGGCCCATTGCTACGGGCCATTCGATCCCTATACAACCGTTGCAAGAGCTTGGTTCGCATTGCCGGCAATAAGTCGGACTCGTTCCCGGTGGGTGATGGGCTCCGCCAGGGCTGCCCTTTGTCTCCGGTTCTGTTCATAATTTTTATGGACAGGATTTCTAGGCGCAGCCAAGTGGCGGAGGGCTTTCGCTTTGGTGGCCTCAGAATCTCATCTCTGATTTTTGCGGATGATGTGGTTCTGTTGGCTTCATCGGGTGAGGGCCTCCAGCTCGCACTGGAACGGTTCGCAGCCGAGTGTGAAGCAGCGGGAATGAGGATCAGCACCTCCAAATCTGAGGCCATGGTTCTCAGCCGGAAAAGGGTGGAGTGCCCACTCCGGGTCGGGGATGAGTTCCTGCCCCAAGTGGAGGAGTTCAAGTATCTCGGGGTCTTGTTCGCGAGTGATGGGAGAAGGGAGCCGGAGATCGACAGACGGATTGGGGCTGCAGCTGCAGTAATGCGGACGCTGCACCGGTCCGTCGTGGTGAAGAGGGAGCTGAGTGTAAAAGCGAAGCTCTCAATTTACCGGTCGATCTACGTCCCTACCCTCACCTATGGCCACGAGCTGTGGGTAGTGACCGAAAGAACGAGATCGCGGATACAAGCGGCAGAAATGAGCTTCCTCCGAAGGGTGGCTGGCCTCTCCCTTAGAGATAGGGTGAGAAGTTCGGCCATCCGGGAGGGGCTCAGAGTAGAGCAGCTGCTGCTCCACATCGAAAGGAGCCAGCTGAGGTGGTTCGGGCATCTGACAAGGATGCCCCCTGGGCGCCTCCTGGGTGAGGTGTTCCAGGCATGTCCCACCGGGAGGAGGCCCCGGGGCAGACCCAGGACACGCTGGAGAGATTATATCTCTCGGCTGGCCTGGGAACGCCTTGGTATTCCCCCGGATAAGCTGGAGGAGGTGGCTGGGGAGAGGGAGGTCTGGGCCTCTTTGCTTAGGCTGCTGCCCCCGCGACCCGGCCCCGGATAAAGCGGATGAAGATGGATGGATGGATGGATGGAACTTGGCAAGGTTACATTCTGATTGGTCACATATGATTTCACTAAGTGCAAGAAAGACTATACAGCAAGCCCAGGAGGGTTTATAACACCAGTGAAGGCTGGTGGCTAACAGGCTCACCTGGATGAGGGGAAAGGAAGAGGAGGGACCTCGCTGTTGATGCCTTCACAGTATCGTTCAAGGAAGGAGCGCAAATGAGAGAATGTGCTTTCTTCTAGGTCAACGCAGTAGGGCCGGTGCCAAGCTACTACTTGCCTAGAAAGAAGTAATAAGTAAATATTAGTAAAGTATGTAAGGTACAGTAAATTACTTTGATCTACAGTAAAGTGTTGTGTCGATGTCATAAACATAAAGGCCTGTGAAACCAAAATCCAAACAATAACTGTGATAACCACATTTGTATGCATCTCACATGTATGCTTTTAATCAATCAACACCTAAATGTGTTTGTTAAACAGCAGTTCTCTCACGCCGTCACCCTCGTTGATGCCTGTTGGCCTTTTTCAGCTGTTCCTGGAAGTGCATATCCTTAAAGACCTTGAATTACATATTTAACAAAAAGGCTGAATCACAGTGCTTCTCTTCTAAACTCATCTCCCAGGCTGAGAGGTAGGACCTCTGAGGATGCTCACAGTATCAGGGTATTTGTTTTGATTTGTGCTTTTCGGTGCATTTTTGGAGACTGCAATAAAACCCACCACTGTAACCTTTACTCTGAATCACAAGATCAGTGTGTTGGTTTTGCAGTTTCAGTACTTTTCACGTGTAGTTACTGCCCTTTGACTCGTGCTTCCTAGTAGCTGAAAAACAAATTCTGGTGGCCTTGCAACATCAGCTCTTGCCTGCAGTCCCACGTGAATATTTCCAGAGAGAAAATCATCATGATGGGATCAGTTCGTGGTAACTGTTGCGGTAGCTGACCTGTCTCTGGGCAGGGCAGTCCAGGCCAGGCTGTGAGAGGTGCCAGCTGAGATCTGCTGAATGGCGACTCCATCCAGGCCGATGACCTTCTTGGGTTTGGTGATTGGCCCTGTGGAGTTCCCCTGCCCACACTGACCCATAGAGTTGTTGCCCCATGCATATACTTCATTGTCTGCATCGGGATTAAGCACAACACGATCGAAACAGATACGTCATATCTCAAGCTGGAAGTTACATATTACCCTAAACTGACAAGGTCTGCAGATTTGCTATTACATCAGGCTGCTTGCAACAGCCCTCAACAAACACAAAAATTTTCTGTGTCAGCAAAAAAAACTGACTGACAGAGACAGTTTGAGTATTTTAACTCTGATCCCAGACAGCAATCACACAAAAAGAGAAAAGTAGTACCATGTGACAGGGCCAGGCAGTGGCTGTCCCCTATGGAGATGTCCACTACTCTGGTGGTAGCCAGCTCCTCAATAAGTTTAGGTCTGAGTGCGGTGGCCTCAGAGGAACCACAGCCTAGACAAGCACCGCAGCCCCAAGCGTACACCTGAAAACAAGAGTGGGATCAGCATCAGCACAGCTTTCTGTCCTGGGCAGTGAAGCGGCACCTCAGAGACAAATAACTGGAAGAACAATATTATGTAACAAATCTCGACCTTAAATATTGAACTGTGTCCAACCAGCTGTCTGTTCAGTAGGAATACATAAACAGCTGCACGAAATTCCCTCTTTGGGATAAATGTCCATAAGTTTCAAGGATCTAAGCAGCTTGAAACAAGTTAATTTCAAGATGTTTTAAGACCCTTTTGAATACATTTTAGGGCATCTTTTAAAAATGGCAACAATATTTTCAACGTGTTTAATTTGATTAAACACGTTGAAAATAGGCAGACTGCGATGTAAATGCTGTCACCAAGTGGAAAACAGTGATACACCTCCAGCTGTCAGGCCTGCAGACCTGTGATGTGCACCTCTGTCCTGTGGTACACACGAACTCGCAGGTTAAATACCTGCAAGCTTTTTGATGAATATTAGTGCAGCGTTAGCCACGCAGGGCTTTGTTGCTATAAACACCAAAAATATAGCATCATGGCAAGTGTACAAGCTGCAAAGGAACAACGATTTTTAAAACGTTATGTCGGGGAAACTTTTGAAGCATTAGGAAAAATTCAGATTCAACAACTTGAACATGAAGGTGTAATGAAATGAAAATGATTTGATGCTTCAAGAATAACTGTCCAAATAAGGACCAGGAGTGGCACTTTCCAGACATTTTCTATTTCCATTGATAGCAGTTTGAACTTCTTCTGACCTCTGAACTTTGTTCGTTTCTCATGTAGACAAGTTGAATTAGTCGTTCAACAAAACGGTGCACTCTCTTCTAAACTCATCTTACAGGTTGAGCCACAGGACCCACCCAGTATGAGTGTATTTGTAGGGCTGCACGATTTTGCATAAAATGAGAATCATGATTTTTAAGTGTGCCTATGCCAAAAGGCACACTTATTACTATTTCTCGGATTTATTATTCTTATTATTATTCTTATTATTATTATTTTCCTTTTTCATTTTGTGCGGCTGGATCAGGAATGGTGTGCTATGACTTTTGGTGTTTATTAGTTCTATAGTTTTTTAAATATGAATATTTTAATGCAAGTTTTTGCCCATTGAAATGAATGGGAAGGAAAGTGAAACTTAACTTGAAACGAAAGCGATGGCTCACTCACTTAATTTGTGGTGTGTTGGCTCACTCTAGTGGTATGCCAGCAGTAGTACGGCCTGTCTACCCTTATTTGGATTTTTTTTTTGTAGCTGTATGAATGGCAAACTACACTCATTGGCAGCGGCATAGGCACACTTAAAATTTCTTCTGAAATTTTCGCTTTCTAGTTTGGCTTAGAATCGAGATCACGATTCTCTCACTATTCTCTTTTCCAGTATAAATATTTATTGCACTTATTAAC
This sequence comes from Haplochromis burtoni, assembly GCF_018398535.1. Taxonomy (NCBI): domain Eukaryota; kingdom Metazoa; phylum Chordata; class Actinopteri; order Cichliformes; family Cichlidae; genus Haplochromis; species Haplochromis burtoni. The sequence goes on along the minus strand of NW_024582856.1, from coordinate 223,018 downwards.
TGCACATCAACTTCGTAACAGTTGAGACTGAACATAAAAACAATAAATAAACATAAAAACAACAAATGTCTCACATTTTGTTGTTCACGCAAAATGCTGTACTGCTTGTAATTCCATCTCCACCGTTGCTTGACGCTGCGTGTATAGAGCAGGTAGTGCAACAATAGAAAAATAGTTGCGGGACGGCACTGTGTAGCGTTTGTCTAGGTCAGGGGTGTCAAACTCAAATACACAGTGGGCCAAAATTCAAAACTGGAACAAAGTTGCGGGCTAACATTAATATTTATTGAAAAAAAATCTTCCTCCAGATATAAGAATGAATCTTTTCTTATGGACTCAAATAAGTTTTGCTGGAAAACTGAATATGGAACAAGCAAAGCTTAATACTAAACAATATATATATTAGCTGTATAATACCAGCAGGCCAGCTCTAATAGTAATTTGGTATGGCTTCGTGGGCCAAATGTAGTTAGGCTGCGGGCCAAATTTATTACTTAGGTGATAAGTGATGGCCTCCGTAATTTCTTTGTGCCTGCGGGAGTTCGAGGTGTATAGGGAAGCGCTGTATAAGGTTCCCGTTATTGATGTTTGGGTGGTTGACCGGGACGGATTTTCTCCTGTCACTTTCTCGTCATCCCTGACGTGCTCTCCGTTGTTTTTTCCTGCTAATTTTAGCATCACACGGCACAGCTTCTGTATCACGTGGTATAAGGCTCCGCCCTTGTCATTTGTTGAGCAGGAAGAGTGAGCGCTTGTTTTCATGCAGATTACGTCCCGGATCAAAATGCGGTACAATCGTCTTTGTCTTTTTTTTTTTTTTTTTTAAACCGTTGTCATTTGGAAATGAGATCGCACATAAGTATGAATCGAGATCGCGATTTTCTAACGATTAATCGTGCAGCCCTATGTATTTGCTTTGTGGTTTGTGGCAAAACTGCATATATTACACGAGTGAGTTCTGATTTCATATTGGTTAAGGCCTTGAGAAGTAGAAATTTCCCCCTCTGAGAGGGGGCGGGGATCATGTTTAAGCACTTCTATAATGATTGACTTTATAATTTTAAGATCGATCAAAATAATTTTACAGATATTTTAATGCTTAAAACTAAGATTACTGTATTGCAGACTTTTTATAACTCTTGGTTAGCGGAAACACAAATCATGTCCTACCTGTCCTGTAGAAGTTAATGCAAGAGATGACTGGCTTCCTGCACACACTTTTCTGATGAACATGCCCTGCAGGGCCTCCACTACTTTTGGTTTGTAGACTCTATTAGTATCGCCATGACCCAGTTTCCCTGCAAGACACAGAATGAACATTCTTAAATGAACTTATTTGCAGTTTACACATACTGGCCACTTCATTAGTTACAGCAAACATCATGGATTTACTGCAGATTTGTCAGCAAAACATCCTTAATGCAAATTTCCTGTTCCACAACATCCCAGAGTTGCTCTACTGGTTTAAGATCTGAGATCAGTGAAGTCACTGTTGTGTTTGAGAAACCAGGGTGAGATGACCTGCGCTTTGCGATGTAGTACATCATCCTTCATGTAGCAGTCATGAGAAAAATGGGTAAACTGTGGTAATAAAGAAATGGACACCTAACAGTAGCATTCTCAGTTGGTACTGTAGGGCCCAAAGTGTGCCAAAAAATATCCCCCACATAATTAAACCACCACCTTCAGCTTAAATGACTGGTACAAGGCAGGATCACTCTATACGTTTGTGTTATTCTGAACCTATCTTTGTCCAGTTGCTGTAGACAATCTGACTCAATGTTTAGCAAGTTGTGCAGTCAAGCTCTTCTGCAGACCCTGGTTGTACTGACTGGTTATTTGAATGAATATTGCATTCGTATCAGCTCAAAGCATCCATTCAACTGGCCATTCTCTGACCTTTGGCATTATTTGTCCCACAGAAGTGCCAATGCAGATGTCCACATTTATACCCTTAGTTCTGAAGTCTATTTGACAAATGAAAGGGTACACACCATTGTCCCCTCCCCCAAATGACCAGACAGTGCGTCCATCCTTTGACAGAGCAATAGTGTGGGAGCTTCCGCATGACACCTCTCCAACATTGCTGATGTCTTTGACCAGGGTAGGAATGTTGCGGCTGTTGCTGTCACCGTGACCTGCATTCACACATAATAAAAAGGGTCAGGCTATTTACAAATGGAAATTCTGCAACACAAATGAAAAGCAGCAGATAACCCTGCACTCCCGTGACACCCATCGTCTGTCATTTAGAAAATATATCAACTGGAACAGAGAGAAATCATCTGCACGGATATTTTGATGCTCAGAAAACTGGATGGATCTGCACATTACTTGACAGCAAAGGTGGAAATGAATGGACTGTAGCTCGACAACATACCTAATCTTCCAAAGTCTCCTTCTCCCCATGTGTACAGCTCTCCATCTTCACTGACTGCAGCACTGTGTCTGTAGCCAGCAGACACACACACCACCACCTGACAAAGCATACAAACACATTGTAATGTTTGCCGATGCCAGGAAACACTCAAAAGACTGTGTGTTTTCTATGTGGTACAGGAGAACACCAACAAGATAATTCACCACGAGAACTGTTAAATCGTCATCTACTAGCACAGGACTCTGTATGAATTTTACAGTTTCTAGAAGTGGAGAAAATAGACACATCATATTTGGACCGTCTAGATTTCACTGCTGCTTTATTGTACTACATGAGTGAAAGTGTATACATCCTACCTTCCCCTGCAGCGGCCCCTGGATAAGTTTTGGATACTTCTGTGTTGAGCTGTTCCCATGGCCCAGTTTGCCATAATCACCGTCTCCCCAGCTGAACACCTCACCCTCTGTGGTGAAGGCCAGCGTGTGGCCGTCTGATCCCTTGGATGATGACACCTTTTTGATGGCACGGTGGGGTTCAAAGGTCAACTTTTTGAGGGTCGACTGGTTGTTGGAGTCTCCGAGGCCTAGGCGGCCATAACTGCCCTTCCCGCAGGCCCGCACAGACCCATCCGAGGAGATCACAAAGGTGCAGTACTGGCCTGCCTCAATCTGAAGAGAATAGCGAAGAAGTTTTGCCTCTGTGGTGAAAGGCTGCAGGCTTACTCAACACCATTCTGCAACTGTTACTGAGCGAGTTAGTGAGTGCTACGGTTTGATGCTGGAAAATATGACAAGGCACTACCCATCAGCCATGCTTCAGTTTAAGCCAACCTTCTCTAAACAGACAGTAACAGTTTCAATCTGCCATCGCTCCATCGCAAACAGCATCTCGTGCCAAAAGTGACACCACATTTTCGATTTTTGTTACTTGGCACATGCAGTGCGGAACAGCTGACTGGTCTTTACCACCGTTCTTGTGATATACCACTGCAGGATCTCAGAGATTCTTAGATTAGAGAGACGGGGAAACTGCAACAAACTGTTGTTTCGTGTTTGAACTTGCTCTGCTCCTGCTCTGCTGCATCAGAGCTGCGTGGCCGTTGAACTCACAGTGGATCTGCAGAGTCTAACATAGCCTGCTGCTAAAAGCTGCAGTCCAAGATGTTGGCACTGGAGTCTCTGTGAGACTGGAGACAGCTGAGTCACACTGAGGACCAGAACTACCAGGCTAACAGCAACTGAACTTCCAAAACGAGAGCTTGTACACTCATAGATTGTGTTTTTCTCTCAGTCAGATGAAAATAAATTATAATTTAAATGTCACGTAACTGGGCAACCAGTCTTGTTGGGAAATATTGCAACATGAAATTAATTATAATATTAAACTCAGTAAAACTATAATCAGAATAAAAAAATTAGAACACAAACAAAAAGAAACCGGGTCTCAGAGTTCTACAAGCTTCTCATGTTTCAGTCATTTGTTTCCCAAAACATAAACAAACCAAGTTGGAAGTAAAATCAGAATCATGTTCACCCCATCATCTCTAAAGTACCGTCCCTGTCTCAATAACAAATACAGTTTTAATCTCTGTGAGAAAACCAGTGAAATCTTACATCGAACCATTTTTGTGATCAGTAAAAGTAATGCCTCTTTAAAAGACAACATCCAGTTTGCCATTTGAAGCTGATGATAGGTTTCTTAACTTTCTACAAAGAACAGAGTTATGAATTATGAAAAGAAAAATCATGATTCTCATTTTATGCAAAATCGTGCAGCCCTACAAATACACTCATACTGGGTGGGTCCTGTGGCTCAACCTGTAAGATGAGTTTAGAAGAGAGTGCACCGTTTTGTTGAACGACTAATTCAAAAAGAATTATGAAGGTTTGCTCTTACTGTTTGTGCATCTGCGAAACTCGAAGCCAGCTTGGGCTGCAGTATCTTCTCTTGTGTTCCCTCCACTAGCTGGTGGCTGCTGTTGCTGCCCCACACATACACTTCACAGGTTTCCGACACCACAGGTGTCTCGCCAGTCTGTATGCTGTCCGGGCTAACACAAGTGCGAGAGTAGTCCGATGCCATTCGACATACCTGGGAGAAAACAAAAAGAGGAGCCATGATACTTATTTCCAGCTGCATAGCTTTATGCTGAAACTCTTCTAGAGTAAGCTTTACTTTTATTATTATTATTATTATTATTTAGATGATTCACAGCTAACAATAATAGTCCTTTCTTCTCATGGGCTCTCCCTTTCAAACGTTGAGAGCAAAGCCTGAGCTTTACGCTCACAGGAATTCCTCGTACGTACATCAACTTCATAACTTGTGCCACTTCCCCTTTCAGTTGATTCTGTCGGTAAAACATATGTAGTACGGGATACTGTCCCCCCACGCCCCCTGGCTTTAAGGCAGATGATCTGTAATGACATATTTGAGGTCCGTCTTGCAACCCAAGTTCATATGCTGTTCACTTCAATAAGAACACCTCTGCTGAGTTGAGCTAGCTACTACCAGTTAGCGCTTTTGTCCACTGATTTTAAGCTAGCTCAACTGCTTCTAACAGTCTGGCATAAAGCCCAGACACACAAAAATGTACTTTTGCTGCCTCAGGGTGTAACTCCCAGTTGTACATGGTATAATTGGTCTCTGAACCACTTCAGCTTTTGCTGGTCCATCAGCCAGCCGTGGAGAAGAGCGAAGTTATAACATACAAAGACCTGAGTGTTAAAAACAATAAACCCTGTCCTCTGCAACCACTGTCTGTGCTTTTTATACTTGTTTTGATCTTTGAATTTTTCTCCTGTTCCCTCCTGCTTTGCTTCTATTGGTCAGTTGAAGGTACGTCCACAAGTAACCCATGCTTTGCTTGGCTGCAGCACGGCTTTCAGTCACAGTGACATCACCATTAGCAGTTCTTATAAAGCAATTTTCTACTCTATCTCAAATTCAAATTTTATTTGTCACGTACACAGTCATACACAGTACGATATGTAGTGAAATGCTTGGACAACTGTTCGTGACCTAAAGAAAACAAAAAAGGAAAGGCTATGAATAAGATAGGAAATAAATATGAAAAATTAAAAAGGGTAAATTTAACTAGGAAGGAATAAAATATAAATTAAGGTTAAAAATGAAATAACTGTACAACACAAATTAGAATGAAGGGTAAATTTAACTGGGAGAATAAGATAAAATATATAAATTAAAGTTGAAAATAAGATAACTGTACAACAAAATACACAATATAGAACTATATAAGAATGTATGAAGAAATCTAAATATAAATAAATATATACACAATAACAGCAGCTGTACAAGTATTAACCGGAACATCTGAACATCTATCTGAACACTCAAACCGGTTTACGGAGCTTCACCGATTCACACAAGCACTGTTTTCTATGCAAGTGCTTTCTATCCAACTTTCACGAAGAACGGAAAACAACTCATGTTAGTATGTTGCCTAAAGATATTTGCCATGAAGGCTAGAGCACCTAGGGATTGAACCACAGATGATCTGCTCTACTCTCGAGCTACAGCCACACAGTTTTGTTCCCTGTTTTCCAGTGAGTTATCTGTTCTTTCGCTTATTCGCTAACATAAACTAATGCAAGTCAATTATCTGCAACTAACCAACCCGGTGATGGTGGTTACTGGTCTGCTGTTGACATCTCAGCACCAAAAGGAAGAAATGAAAGGCAGTTTTGAACTAACTTGCAAACACAGAAATGTGTTAAGCTTAAGTTTAACGTTTCCAGTTGTATTGCCAGATCACTTTTAATTTAAAAATAGCATAGCATCTTTATTTATAACGCACTTTACATCCAACAATGTTGACCAAAGTGCTACAAATATAAAACAGAGAGGAAACAGTTTAAATTACATATAAAATATCTTAAAATTAAAAATAATATAATTAATAAGAAACATATTAAGAGACATCAACAAGTCCTGCTGTGCTAAAAGCCAAGGTAAATAAATATGTTTTAAGACGTGATTTAAAAACAGATAAGGAAGGTGCCTGTCTAACATGTAAAGGCAACTCATTCCACAATTTTGGTGCTGCCACAGCAAACGCCCGATCCCCTCTGAGCTCACGATTAGTCCTGGGCACGCTCAGGAGGAGCTGGTCTGCCGACCTGAGGGACCATGAAGGTATGTATGGATGAAGAAGCTCAGAGAGGTACAGAGGGGCAGCATTGGACAAACATTTAAAAACAAATAAAAGCATCTTAAAATGGATCCTAAAATGCACGGGCAGCCAATGAAGTGAATATAAAACTGGGGTGATATGCTCGTATCTACGAGTGCCAGTTAAAAGGCGTGCAGCAGCATTCAGAACTAACTGCAGTCGAAAAACAGAAGATCGACTCACCCCAAAATAAAGAGAATCACAGTAATCCAGCCGAACGGTTACAAAATACCCAAACTGTATTAAATAGTCAGCTTTTGTTGCTTAATGGTATAGTAGAAAATATGGCAACAATGCTCTTAAGTACCAGATTTTTCTCCTTAAGTAAGGGTCCATCAGAGATTTAGTTTTCCTGGTAGTTCATCAGAGCTCTGTGTCACTTGACCTCTTGGCATTGTGTTTCTATCAAGAGCATGACTCATTCCTTTCGCTAAGTAAACTTTCACAATTAGTCGTGTTAGAATTTGGTTAAATCAAAACAATACAGTGAAAAAAATATTGTTGTGCATTCTGTTTTACAGTTAATACTCTCAGTTACAAATCCAATGCACCAGCAGCCTGCTTTCAGTCACAGTGACGTCACCATCAGCACTTCAGTAATTGGTATGTTAAGTGCTTTGGAGCTACAAGCTACCATCTTTGATAAAGTGGAGTGCTAGCTGCTGTAGTGGAAGATGCAGCCATAAACACAGACATACAGCTGCTAGTTTAGGGCTGTGCGATAAGACGAAATATATCTGATGATGATATATCGAATAAGCAGCAAAAAAGAGCCGTCAGCTTCTCAAAATAAACCACAGAGTCAAACGTTAGAAGAGGTTTTGGTCCATGTTATGCCATTTAATAAAGGATCATTTCTTCATGAGAGACTGAACCCTCTGCAATCGATGTACAGGCTTTCTTTTAATCTATATATTGCTATCGGGACAAGAAACCACTTATATCGGGATATAAGATTTTGGTAATATGGCACAGCTCTGTGCTAGTTAACTGTAAGAAATTCACTTAATCAACAGTACATGAATTTCAGTCCCCAAAACTAAGTCAGCAAGAAGCATTTTAATTCCATTAAAAATACTCCAAAAGGCACCAGCGCTACAAAACAACTACAACTTCCTGTGGCAGCACTCCGGTATCCAGATTCATGAATTAATAAACAGAGTATGTTGTTGGTAGTTGTTATGAAGAAGGGTGACAGAGGCCAAAGCTGTTTTATTTCACCAGGCTATAAACATGTTTATTTCTGCTGTACAATAAAGACTCCCATGTTGTGTTCACTGTATGATATTGACTACAATAAATCCACAAAATCATTAGCAGTACTTTCGGCTGCTTGAGGGGCACCACATCAGATCTGGCACAGATAGATTTTAGGCTCTCCCTGGAACAACCCTCCCACTAACCCAGGAGTGGGAGTGGCATCAGGAGTGCACCAGCTGACACTACCCTGTGGCTGGGTTTGTGTCTCCTCTCGGTCTAGAAACTTCTCATATCATGCGAAGCAGTTAACACGACACTATGGAAGCCCTGCTTTCAAAGTCATCCTATCATGTGACCCGTTGAGTAGGAATGGGAACTGAATTTATAGATTCTGATTGCATTATTAATATCACTTATTGATTCGATTCACATTAGGTTCTCATTGGCTCCACTGAGAGTCACCAACATCTCTAAGCAACATTTTAAAGATATTACATTACATTACATATTACATATTCATAAACCTACAGGCTACAGTTCCACACACCAACAAAAATCCTCATTCTAATGAAGACACACATGTGATCTTTCTCTTGGTATGAACACAAATAAAGATGAAAACAGCTCAAAGCGACTGCCACAGTGATTCTACTGCAGAAAAATAAGCAGACAGAAACTGAGGATCTGAGCCTGGCTGATAATTACTTCTTTTGTTACCTGTTGAAGTTCAGGGTCTGACTGCTGGGCGGGTGTTGACATTTACTCAGCTTGAACACCACTCTGGGTTCCTGGCGAGCTTAGCATTAGCATTAGCATTCTGTCTGTGCGGATGCTTGCAAAGAGCCGAAGTTGTGCTATGCAGTCGCCTCTGTCCTGGGTGCAGTATCCACTATACTTTCGTGCTCTCGTCCTTTTTTGCAATTAAAATTAAAGTAATGTCCATATCCAGCTGTAGACTGCGCCACTATTTTCTTCCTCTGACACACGAATTGAAATCAGTTGATTGTAGCACAAGTGCAAGTAGGACCAAAAAGCACGATCAATGGGAAAACGAACAATTCCAAGGAACTGAACTGCTGCGGTTCTTGATTTCCATCCCTACTTGAGGTCACCTGACACAAGATGTGAGTGAAGGTTGAGGAGCCTGAAGTCCAGTTGCTTTCTTTTCACTCAGGATTTCAGTATTAAATATGAATATGAATATTTTTGCCAGAGTGGAACAGAACTACCCAACTCAACACCAAAAGTAAACAATTTAGTTACTGCCATTATAAGGTGCTATTTTTGGCGCAATAATACAATTTCTTAAAAGAAAAAAATGTGCTTGCTTACTTCTTCAAAAAGACAGAGTGCCGCCTCATATAATGAACACAAGCCATCAGAGGTCCGTGTGGGTTCTCGCCACTGGCTACGATCTGCTGAGGAACCCTGGAAGAAGACAATTCAATGATGAGAACACTCAAAGCTTCAAAGCATGGACACTGCACCTAATAACACTCAAACTGTTGCAGAATACCATTTCTTGTAGAGATGAGGAATGACATGCATATATTACCAGTTCTGACTGGATTTATAATACTAAAAATTAATAGGTACATTGTTAACATTTACTTACCAAAGAGCGCCTCATCTGCATGAGGATGTTCATGAAACAATCATAGCTAATGAGGCCTTCTTGGTTCTGTAGCAACTTATTCTGCTCCATCGTACTGACCACAGCTGACGCAGCCAAAGCCATCTCAATCCACTCCAGCAAGTAGCGCAGAGAACCCCTCTGTGAAGCCAGCCCCAGTAGTAGTTCTGAGGCCAGCCGCCGCCCTAAAATATCTGCCCCAGAATTTGGCATTGTCACTCCCTTCAGAAAGGTGGTAACCTGGGACAGGCAGTCCAGTCCCATTGGTGGGATCTTGCTCTCATTGGCAAGAGAGAGTGCTGGCAGGGAGCTAACAACATCAATGGCTGTGTGAATGACATCATTACACAAGTTTATGTTGCTCCCAGGATTTCCACCTGGGTTCGGTGCAGTAGGCATCATCCAGCTCTGGCGCAGCAGAGCAAAGAGAAGGCTCAGGCCAGTGCGAACACCCATCTCAATGAGGGCGTCAGTGCTGGACCGTGGCCGCTCACTGACAGAGTGCAGATCAGCCGAACCCGAGTTGTTCTCCAGTGAGTGCTGGTGCTGCTTAACCTTGCCTTTGTCATGATACTTGTTGGAAAGCGCGTAGAAGACGCGTTGAAGCACCAGCACACGTTTCCGCAGAGCGGCAGCAAACGGGGAATCGGAGCACACCATCTTGGCCAACGCCAATTGGCTGCTGAGCAGAGCATCCAGGTAGTGCTCCTGCTCATCACTAGAGAGGGACTCGCGCTCAAAGTCTGGGAGCTGGGGGCCCTTCAGACACAGCACCTGCTGGGGCAGCAGTACAACCTCTTTGTTGGCCAGCAGCTTTGAGTAGAGCACAGAAACTCCCTCCCGTGTGGCTATGGACTCGCTGTCCTCGGTAATCCATGAGCTGTTCAGGTGCTCCAGCCATTTCAGTTTCACAGGGGGGATCATTAAAGCCATGGCATGTTACTCTGGAGCCATCAGTCCTGAAAACACGGAGTGGGCAAAACGTTACCCTCTTATAGAACAGCTATCAGAGAACAGTCGTGTTGATATGACCCATTGTAAAATAATAAATTGGACATTGATTGCATTCATCACTACTGCTCTTTGTGAAGTTTAGCTGTACATTTGAGAATAAAGTCAGCCTGACATGTTTGAAACACTATATTCCATTTATTTATTTATAAAGCACATTTAATAACAACAGAGAGTTGACCAAAGTGCTGTACAAAGTAATAATTAAACAGTGTCATTAACATCAACAACGGGTAAGAAAATTAAAAGAAAATTAGGATAAAAAGAATTGGTAACTCTCATGCAGTATCAAAAGCCAAAGAGAAAAAATATGTTTTAAGATGAGAGTTATAAAGAGTGATAGTGGGGCCTTTCTAATGCGGAGAGGTCGATCGTTCCACATTTTCGGCGCCACAACCACAAACGCCTGATCCCCTCTAGAAACCATTCTAGACTTGCATAAATGATCACTTGATCGAAGGCCTCTAGAGGGCGTATAAAGCTGCAAAAGGTCAGACAAATAGACTATAAAGGTGTTCTGTTATAATTAGGGCTGCAATAATTCTGAAATCGAGAATTGAATAGCAATACAAACATCTACTATACTGCATTATGGTTCCATCTTACTGTAGCTGGGTCGTGTTTTGCGGCTTGGTCTTTTGGACTGGGCAGCCTAGTGCATCCTATACTGCTTTAGAACAGATGGGGATCTGAGGAATTTAAAGAAAGCTTTTGGTTATTATGTTCCTCAAGCCCATCCTGGGCAGTTTTGTGTTGTCTGCAGGGGGGGGGGGCACTGATGTCAGGGAGTGCCCTGGTATATGTCAGCATAACATCCACAATGGCTAGGATCCAGTGTTTCCCAGCAATGTGCCAAGATAATCAATATTTGCTTCAAATCTCTGTGGTTTAAAGGCTGCAGCTAATCTGTGCAGAAACATGAATCAGAAACTAAATAAGCTACAATTCTGGAATGTCGTCATGGTATATTTCATTGCAGTGTGGCATTTTTTCATTATTTTGATTTACATGGTCATTTCTTTACATTTTTAAGATTAGAAAACTTCGAAATGTATGCTAACTAAGACACACGTGAAGGGTTGCGTGAATTTTATAAGGCTTTCTGCTGTAGTGTAGATAACCAGTGTCAGGTCATGTAATCGTGGTCAACATGCAGACAGCACTTAGATGTTCAGATACCGTTAACATAGAGCAACGGCCGTGTTAACGCTGCTTTATTGTAGCTTCTAAGGTTAACAAACAGCTACCCGCCGGATGATACTTAGGTGTGACACCGCTGGCTTGAATGACGAGCGGTTTAGTAACTTGTTTCTTGTGTCAGATTGGAAAGGCTGTTTTTCTGCAATGATAATCACCAGCAGCTAATAGTTTCACAAAGTGACAGCACTGCAGAGGACTGTCAAAGTAACAGAAATGGCAGTAAGCTTAGCAGCACTGCTAGCGCTTGCGTCAAACCACAAGCTACATGTTAGTGGTTAGTTTTGAGACGAGGCAAAACAAAACAAAACAGAAACAACTATCGACCGCTGCTACTGTCGGCGATTGTAGCTAACTTTATTGACGACCCTCAGTTAGCCAAAGGTTAAAATACCTAAACGTGACATCTTCATGCGCGGGTGTAACGGGGGGTAACAACCTAGTTATGAGCATCCATAGCTGTACATAAAGCACAGGTTTGTGAGAGGTGAGCTATTTCGGCCAGTATCAGCCTGGCTTATCTGCTGTATCATCAGCGCCGAGTGTGTTAGCTTGCTAGCTACAGCTGACTAACGCTAGCTGGGGGAAAAAAGCTCGCTCACCAGTATAGCGAAAGGCCTCCTTTTCTCTGTGCGGTTACACAACAATCCAACTGAGCTTCATTTCAAGCAAAAGCAGTATGGTCAATGCCGTGGCGGTAACGTGAAAAGAGACAGTGGCATGCAACGATTTCCATGCCTCCGCCCGCCTCGTCCTGCAGCGAGTGAATCCTGCAAGCGGCAGTGTGTTCACTGTCAACCCCGTACAGAGCCCCAGCCCCGGGCTATGACGCTGAGACCTGTCTATCTCTCTATCTGCCTGTCTGCTTCTCTAGTTGTCTGATTTTCGTTTGTCTGGTCAGTATGTTCCGTGTGTTTTCTCTGAGTGCCCATGTGCTCAAAACCATCAGCAGTAACGCACAGTAGCTCACGGCCACAGAGACAAAGGGCTTCATGACAGTCTTCGTGGTCAGCTGATTTCGATGCCATGTCACTTTTAATTATCATTTATGGTACAGGCCTCACCCTGACAGCGTCATTCTGTTCTGTACCATTACAGGTCAAAGCTGCTATCACAAAAATGCTCTTAAAACTCAACCTTACTGTGAGTGTTTGAATAACTTAAAACTCAAACCCAAGTGAATGAAGACGCACATTTTAAATATGTTTAGCTCTTGTCTTTCAACATTTCAAGTATAATTGTTATCTATATTTATTTATTTATTTATTTATTTATTTATTTATTTATTTATGTATTTATTTATTTATTTATTGTTGTTATTTCTGATCGGATTACCTATATACTGTATATTGTAAACTGGTCAAGCAAATTAAAGGAATACTTTAAAACACATCTATCAAATTTCAGTGAGGGAAAAAAATCATTCCTATGTAGATATTGGGTGATGTGTTGAGAACAAAAGGATGTCGTATCATTTGATGAAAATGTTCAACCTACAAAGGGCTGCATTCAAAGACATGCCAAAAATGAAAGTGAAACAAAAAAATATGTTCCAGGCTAAATCATTCTGCAGAAATTTCAGTACAACTCTATGGCTTCCACACACTTGTATTAATGCCTTCCAATGTCTGGTCATGCTCTTAATGAGACAATGGATGATATCCTCAGGGATTCCTCCCAGATTTCGAGCAGGGCATCACTGACTTCCTGGATAGTCTAAAGTGCAATCTGGCGCCATCAGATGGACCAAAACATAATATTCCAGAGGAAGCAGGAAGTCAATGGTATCGATTCCTTCATTCTCCAGGAAATATCTGCATAGTCTTGCCACATGAGGCTGGAAATTGTCATGCAGCAGGAGGACCCACTGTGGCAATATAGGAACATTAAATCTGCTTAGCCAGAGGTTGTTTGGTTTGGTTTGGTTTCCCCAATGTATAAATCCTGGCAATCCTTCTGGCACTTCATACACTATATTACTCTGTTTGTGTTGGGGGACCTGATCCTTGGGGTGGATCAATTTTTGGTGCAGCGTGTTTTGGGGTTTAAAAGCCACAGATGTGCTGTGTTTAGAAAAAATGCACCTCAACTGTGCCGATACTCCAGACACTATGGGATCACTAAGGGTTTTCAATTAGTAGTTGTCCTTCTCTCCTGGATCAGCTGGAGCTTTCTTTAGGTTCCTTCCCAGATATTTATACATCGGGGAAACCGAAAAACCTCTGGGGAAGCGAATGGCACAACACAGAAAAGCTAACTCTAGCCAGGACTCTGCAATCTGTTTACACCTACAGGCCAGTGGACACTCTTTCAGTGATGAGGATGTACACATCCTGGACAGGGACGAATGCTGGTTTGAGCGCGGAGTAAAGGAGGCCATTTACATGAAAAGGGAAATCTCTGAATCAAGGAGTGGAGCTAAGGGTACGTCTTTCAGGATCTTACAATGCTGTGATTGCAGAGAGCGACAGTATGTATTAAAAAAAAGAAAGAATAAAATACATTAAACTATTCATCAGTCTAAAAACATTTTCACAAGGGTCTGCTCTATTACACCAGTGAGGCTAACGTTAAATGCTGCATATGGACTGTGTGTTAAATGAGCTAAAACATGCAAAAGACCTGCATGGTCCATTTGTTTCACTCAGTCTGTATATTTATAGCCCCACACCACACAGATGCTCACTTGATACAATTATGTGTTACTTTCTTATCTTGTACACCCCAAAGAACACTGTTAGAGTTAATAACAAGTGACATACAGAAACTATACCATCTACTCTACTATGGCGGCCACTATGACTTGCTATAGTTATTGTTAGGTTTGATAACCCAGATACAAAAATTGTTCAGAGTTCAAACAATCATGCAAGTATCTAAAGCTTAAAACAGCAGCCAGTGGACACAACTTACCAAGTCCCTGATATAGCCTGGCTGAGGAGGAGAGGTAGGTATGGGAAGATAGATGGGAATGAAGGAGATGCATACAGATAGAAGGAATACAACGTTTGGACAAAGAGAAGAAGACAGTAAGATCACTGTTGAGAGAGGAAAGATAAAAAAAACAACAACAACAATGCAGGACATGACTGTAATAACAGAAAGCGGGGAGGAAGGCTGTGGAGCTAAAGGGGCATGCAGCGTTCAGCCAGGAGGAGGAAAGTACAGCTGCAATCAAGGAAATCACACATTTTCACATAAAGGAAGTGGGCAGTGTAACTGCAGATTTTAGGTCAGATCATGCCTGCCTGTTCTTTGTAAACACAATGAGCCATTAAAAAAAAACAAACCAAAAAACCCTGAAGTCAGTTTCTATGTAATATCTTTGTCAGCCACAAGATGGCGATGTGTGACAGCAGCAGTGAAAGGTGTTGGGCTTCTCCAAGCTGCAGGTCTTTATTTTCTGTTTAAAATAAACCCATTTATCCAGAAACCACCCTGACTCACGTAATCACAAAACTCCTGTGTGCGTGTATCTGGCTGGAGATGCAGCACAGAAGTCTACTCTGACAAATCTTGCAACAGGAAGTCCAGTTTAAGGGAGGTGGGGAGGGGCTGCAGCTGGCCAAAGAGTTAATGGGCTTATCCCAGACAGTTTTCCCGCGCAACATTCCCAAGCATGGCTCATTTCCGGATGTCCCACGCCCACTACATATGTGTGTGTGTGAACAAGGGACTGTACACCATTACGCTTTAATGTTATGCCCAGGGAGATCATCTATTAGACTGTGTTTGAGTGCGAGACTGGATCTGTGCCAGAAAGGACCACAGACAGACACACATCCTGTGCTATTACTACTAATACTCAAAAAACAAAA
Source organism: Haplochromis burtoni (assembly GCF_018398535.1). Taxonomy (NCBI): domain Eukaryota; kingdom Metazoa; phylum Chordata; class Actinopteri; order Cichliformes; family Cichlidae; genus Haplochromis; species Haplochromis burtoni. Next base: position 207,587 of record NW_024582856.1, on the reverse strand, counting down.
AGGGAAAAAAGCCTTCCTATTTAAGCTAGCCCCAGTTCCATTCAATTATTTTGCTACAGAGTGTTTCTTTCTGTAACCCCCCCCCTTCCAGGCCACAAAGACACAAACCCATTAATGCTGAGCATCTATCCCATCAGAAAAGTAATCTAGCCAGGACTCTGCAATCTGTTACATCCAGCCGCTCTTTTAATGCTATCACTGGGCCACAAAGTGTGGACAGATCCTCTTGATTCTAAAGAGTGGGATTTAATGAGACAATGCAAGCATGTAAGAAAAAGTGTTACAACGAAAGTGCCTCTTAAAAGTAGTGCAGGAAAAGATGAGCCAAAGTGAGCTAGGACTCTTCTCTGTCTCTCAGTGACATCAGGTAAACTGTAGGTTGGGCAGTGACACACATTTATGGCATTTTTACCTGACACTAAATCAACTCTTTGATTTTATTTTTTTTTATCAGTAGGTTTTGTTATAGATGTGGAAGTAATTTCATGTGGGTGACCCCAAATATATTTAAGGGATTTCCTGACTAAACTAAGAAGATAGCAAGTCAGGCTCAAATAGAAAGACAGAACTGAAACTTTAAATTTGAGCTGTTGTAATTCGGGATTATCTGCTGACTTTTAGTACTGCTGTGTGTTTGATCTCTTAACATGCACATTTCCTCTATGGTGTGGGTCTTTGATCTCTTAAACATAGGCACATATTTCCTCTATGAAAGGAGCATTAAAGAGAAACACTGCTTTGTACTGTGGTAACCTATAGCGAAGTTTGCAGCACAGACTAACAAAGTCTAACTTCTCCTAGAGTGTCAATAATTTCTATTTCAACTGCTTTTAATAACATTCCTGGTTTCCTATGGTTCAAACCTGCCTAGATCCTTTCCTGTTCTACGTCCATTTTTACCCCTTTATTCCCTCATTTCTTTGAGCAATTTTTTTCCAGACATCAATGATACTTAAAGTTATGCTTCAGATAATATTTGAGTCGTCACCTGCTGTACCAGCAGCAGCTTCCCAACATCATTCTAGCCTCCTAGCACCACTGTATTTTCCTACTACGATAAGAACAAATCCAGATTGAGTGAATAAGCTACGAGAAGAGAACCCCCTCCCTCACCCATCCCTGACCATGGCAGCTGTGTACTCAGCTGTTCCAGGGTACACAAACACACAAATCTACATAACACTTGAGAACATTCATCGTTAATGATTAAATGTTACACCAGATTATAACGAGGTTCGCTTGTGACCAAAATGCCCAGTCCATAATAACGGGTTTTCTGATCCGTTGCATCTGATATGTATCCATATGACTCTCTGCTCTTTAAGTCCTTTTGTCTACAATCACAGAGCTGAGAACGTGGTGGGTAGAAATGTAGAGAGGAGGAGTAGAGGAACAGGTATTTAAACAACTCAGATGTTAGGACGACCCCACCTGGAATGAATCAGATGCTTTTCAACCAACACAGAGAGACTGAGGAGGAGCTTCTTCCCGCAGGCGATACGGTCTCTCAATCACACCACCACACAGTACTGACCCACACATATAGGTTCTTACACACACACTGGACTTCTGGACATTTGTTTCACTTCATTACTTAAATCACGCTGCTGTTATTGTGTATATATTTATTTAATTTCTTCATACATTCTTATATAGTTCTATATTGTGTATTTTGTTGTACAGTTATTTTATTTTCAACTTTAATTTATATATTTTATCTTATTCTCCCAGTTAAATTTACCCTTCATTCTAATTTGTGTTGTACAGTTATTTCATTTTTAACCTTAATTTATATTTTATTCCTTCCTAGTTAAATTTACCCTTTTTAATTTTTCATATTTATTTCCTATCTTATTCATAGCCTTTCCTTTTTTGTTTTCTTTAGGTCACGAGCAGTTGTCCAAGCATTTCACTACATATCGTACTGTGTATGACTGTGTACGTGACAAATAAAATTTGAATTTGAATTTGAATTTGAATTCCCCAACTCTCTGTGAATGGTACTCATGGCCATTGATCAATGGTCATGACAATTTGCATATTAATGATCAAGGAACTGACCTCACAGTCCACTGTTCATTCAGTGGGCTGGTTTCAGTTATTGTGCTAATGTACTGTGTATAAGTTTGTGTCATGGTGCTGGGTCGCTGACCCAGCGTTTTGTGTTTTATGATTATTTTCCTCTGTTCTAGTTATTCTGTGTCCTCCCCCCTTGTGTCCGGTTCGTGTTCTAGATTTCCTGTTTTATTCTGAAGGTCTCTGTCTGTTGTCATTGTGTTCAGCTTGTGTCCTCCAGTCATCATGTGTATTAGGATCAGCTGTTCTTCCCTCCTGTGTGTGATTACCCAATTACCTTGTGTTTGTATATTTAGTGGGTGTCGGTCTGTGTTCGTTGTTGGCTCGTCTGCATGTCTCTGTGTTCCATGGTGTTTCGTTCCTGCGTCTCTCTGCCCCGCACCCCTTTTGTATGCTCTCAGGTTTGTTATTAGTTCTCCCAGTTTAGGTTTCTTCAGTTATTTTCGCCTCACTGCTTGCTTGCCACTATCCCACCTTGTAAATAAACGTCACACTCTTCATCAGTCAGCTGCCTGCATTTTGGGTCCTTTTCATTAAACCGACTGCTGCCCCAGCCGTGACAGTTTGCTAGGTGAGGCGGTATCAGCACGGGTGGTGCCCAGCAGAGGTCGGCGAGGCAAGCGTTGATTGATGAAAGTAAGTTTTGGTGGGATCCGCAGGGGTGTCGGTTGCCCAAGCCCGGGACATGGAAAATATTTCCGTGGCGGACACGGGCAGCACGGTGGTGCCCAGCAGCAGGTCGGCGATGGCCAGGTTGATGATGAAGTAGTTGGTGGGGATCCGCAGGTGTCGGTTGCAGACCACGGACAGGATGACGAGGATGTTCCCGACGATGGCGAACATGATGAAGGATGCCAGCACCATGCCGACCGGCACCGCCCGGCTCAGGTCCAGCGGGGCGGCTCCGGGGGGCCCGACGGTGCGGTTGGAGGAGTTGGAGTCCGGCGGAGGGGTCTTTGTCCCGGGGAACAGATCCACGGAGGAGCCGTTAGTCCACAGACTCATGGCTGACCGTGGCGCAGACCCGCAGAGGATCCGAGACTTTCTCAAATCTGATTTTAAAAAGTTTCCACGTTGCTGTTAAATCCCCGCAGGTGAAGGCTCGGCTCTCCGGGCGGTGTGACTGACTCCCGCCGGCCCGCGGAGCTCCTCCTCGGGCTGAGCTGCGGAGCGGGAGCGGCTCTGTGTCCTTTTATGGTCCAAGTGATGATGTGGGAAAGTCTGAGTGAAGGACACGCAGGACCGGATCCCACTCTCACCGGCCGAGACACGCGCACGCGCGCGCACACTCTCTCTCTCTCTTTCTCTCTCTCTCTCTCTCTCTCTCTCTCTCTCTCTCTCTCTCACTCTCTCTCTTCTCTCTCTCTCCCTCTCTCTCTCTCTGCTCCTCTCTCTCTCTCTCTCTTTCTCTCTCTCTCTCTCTTCTCTCTCTCATCTCACACACACACACACAATATACACTCTCTCTTTCTCTTTCTCTCTCTTTCTCTCTCTCTCTCCACTCTCTCTCTCTCTCTCCTCCTCTCTCTCTCTCACTCTCTCTCTTTCTCTCTCTCTCTCTCTCTCTCTCCTCTCTCTCCTCTCTCTCTTTTCACACTCTTCATCAGTCAGCTGCCTGCATTTTGGGTCCTTTTCATTCCACAACACGACTGCTG
>NW_024582856.1:192249-193802 GCF_018398535.1 Haplochromis burtoni | reverse complement strand
CCCCAGCCGTGACAGTACGAGCCGACCAAACATGGACCCAGCAGCATCCGCACCTTCCCAGGAGTTTTGGGGGGAATTAATTGACTCTGTTTCAAGGTTGGTTAACCTGTGGCTCGAACGTGAGGGAGAGGAATTTCACCGCGTTATAGAAGCCAGGCTACAGCAAATACTCTCTCCTCACCCCTGGCTACTGCACTCTCTTCACCCGCTCGCACAGGACTTCATTCTGAACGAACTCCATCTTCACCCTCCAGCTGCTACCGCTTCCCGACCCAGCCCGGTGGTGAATGTTTTGCACCGCCGGCCGGGGAATCTGCGGCCCGGCCCGCCGGATGTGGAATTACCCGGCCGGTCGGTGCTATCCCTGAGAAGGAAGCGACGTTCACGCCGCCGACGCCCATTGCCACAGCCGGGTCCCGAGACTTCTGAGTTGCCGGCTGTGGTGAGTGGAAAAGGCACTCTTTGTTTCGCCAGACCTTGTGACTGTTTATACCAGGGCTGTGTGGTTTTTGTTTGTTTTTGGGGTTTTTTGAGTCAGCTGCCCAGCCGGAAGCTCCGTCACATTCAGCCTCACTACCCATAGCCCAGTTACAGTCACAGCCAGACTTATTACAAACTATGTTACAGTCCATTGCCCAGTCAATAGCTCACTTGGTAGAGGAATCATCATCCTTATCGTCAGCTCAGTCTCCAACTTCACCACCATTATTTTTCCAACCTTTTCCTCAGTCGCCCTCAGCTCAGCCACCTATTCAGCCATCATCTTCACCTACTCCTCCGGTACAGCAAGCTACAGTATGTCTATTCAACCCATAAAGAACTGTTCTATGACCTCTAATCCTAAGCAGAGAGACAAACCACACAATATTGTTATCAGTCCTCAAAAGCTGGCCAGTTCAGAGACTGTGACGCACTCCAGGGCCCCCCCAGAGGCTGAGTTTCAGCCCTCAGCCCACTCTGGACCCCTGGAGGCTAATAACCGAGCTGAGGACTGCACCCGGCTGTCGCTGCCTGAGCAGGGTCAGTGCTCCGTGCAGCTGCAGTCAGCCATGTGTGTGCCAGGGGGCCCTGTGCCCGCTGGTTCAGTGACTGTTTCCACTGGGGGTTCTGGAGAGCCCGGCCAGCCCGTCCTCGTCTCCGCTGGAGGGCCCGAGGAGCCCGTCCAGCACCCTGCTTCTTCACCTGCTTCACCCACATCGCCTGCAGCAGCAGCTGCAGCTCCGGCCTCGTCCTCGCCTGGTTCTGCGGGGGCCACGCAGCCTTTGTGTCCCAAACTGCCGCCTCGACATCGGCAGTCATCTGCCAGGCTGCTTGTTGGGCGTCATCGCCACTATAGACGACCTCCCGAACGCCGCCGCTATCTTCCGCGCGGCCGGCCTCCGGACTTGTCGCCACCGTTGCCGTCCGCACGGGTGGCCCCTGAAGATGAACTGTTCTAGACTCCTGAATTGTCAGCCTCCAGGCCGGCCTCCTGAACTATGTTTTGGGACCCTGTTCAGGGACGTGTGTGTGTGTGTGTGTGTGTGTGTGTGTGTGTGTGTGTGTGTGTGTGT
>NW_024582856.1:167894-192227 GCF_018398535.1 Haplochromis burtoni | reverse complement strand
TGTGTGTGTGTGTGTGTGTGTGTGTGTGTGTGTGTGTGTGTGTGTGTGTGTGTGTGTGTGTGTGTGTGTGTGTGTGTTGGGGCAATTCATTTGGATCACTGGAGCTTGTTTTTTGTTTGGTTTTGGAGAAGAAGAGAGTGAGTGAACGGCAGATGATTGTGGAGTTTGAGGAACATGGCGTATGTGGATTCCCCTCCCAACCTTTCCTTGGAGCCCTGGATTCCCCTGCCTGCACTTCATATATATCGTGCACATTGGTGACTGTAAATAAACCTTTGACCTTTAACCCTGAAAAGCCTGCGTTTGTGCCTGAGTCCGTTCCGTCCGCCTTGACAGTTACATGTAAAACATTTGGACAACAATGTTATGTCATTAGATCCTCAGCTTGAACAATTTGTTTTTCTAGTAGTTTAACAAGCCCTTTTTCAGATGAAAATAATGGAAAATGTACATTTTTTCATGCAGTGTTGCTTCCTTGAAATGGCTCTGACTAGACCCTAACAGTTTGGTGTTACCCACTTCCACATCAAATATTTGCAGAGAAAACTGGGCATTTACTTGAAGTGGTCTTTGCCCTTTGAAAGTCCAATATTCTCTCTAAGTTTAGCTCTGATTTGCTTCCCATCAGCTGCTGAGAAAAACATCAGGCTCTTTACCTGATAATGTTCAACTTTCCAGCAGTTAATTTTTTACTTTGCCTGCCTGCTGTTTGCTCTGTGTTACAGTACTTTTATCAAATTTACTGGACCTTCCAACTGTTCCAACCTAATTTAACCCCATTTCACTTTTTCACTGTACATAAATGCTGTGTTCACTTGGAGCTTTGCCACCAAGCTTGTTTTCAACATCTTGGATGAGCAGGCATTCCCTCCACTTGCGACAGACCGTCTATGCTCTTCCTCACCATTACTCAGCTGTGAACTCGGGTTCCTGGCTTCTTCCACCTGCTCTACGAATCATCCGAAGGTGAGTAGGTCCATCACATTCATCTCAGGGAATGGGACCTTCTTCAGGTAACTCAACACATCCTTCATCATCGACCATCTCTGAAAAACCTCATAATTGGAGACTCACTTGTGAGGGATTTAAGAATAAAAGAGGTTTATACTCTTTTCCAGTTTCAATGATTTTGCCACTTCTACACGACCTCTGTCCTATGCTTATTATATCGTTATATAATCATTTGGATGAAATGACAAAGACTTTATATACCGTGAAAAGTGATGCTCAAGGTAATGAAAGCACAGTGAATGACAACCCAGCTCTGAAATTACATTTCAAATTATCCACCAGGTGATCATAAACAGCACTCTAAATGTATCACAGTCAAGGTATAATTTGTGATAATATTGGTCTGTGTGAGCTGGGTTGCAGTTTAATTTCTAGGAATCCACTGGGAGCGACTGAATCATGACACTTAATCCTGACGAAGAAGGAAGACGTCAGCGAACACAGGAAACCAGACCACATATTTGCAATGGACTTTAAATTGAAACAAAATTTAGACTCTGCTTTTAGAATAACTATGTACTGCAGTTAAACAATTACCATAAAATTAGAGCTGTATTCAATTTTTTCTGTATTCTGTCAATGATTCCATCGATTAATTTGCTAGGACACTTTGGTCTTATGAATTATACGGAGCCCCGCAAGGGACATGGGAGAAAAAAAAATTAAGACTGACTTTTGCGAGATCTCGCAAAAGTTGAATTCCAACAATGGCGGCAGCTACTTAGTTGTAATATTACTCTTTCTGGGTCACAAAATACACTTTTAAGATATTTTGAGGCGTGAATGTAGTTGTGTAAACGTCAGATACCTGCTCGGTTTACAAGACATCACATATTTGCAAAAGTGCTCCGACGTTTTTGGAGATCTGACACCCACTAGCTCGAAGCTAACGGGAGGTCGAGACCTACTACAGCCGGGAGGAACACCGCTTTCCCGGCACATCGTGCCTCGACCTCCCGGTCGGCTTCGAGCTGGCGGCCTCCGAAGAATGCGGCTAAAACTTTTGCGAGATCTCGAGTTTGTTTTGCGAGATCTCGCAAAAGTCCGTCTTAATTTTTTTCTCTCCCATGTCCCCTGCGGGGCTCCGTAGGATTACAATGATTCATGTTCGAAAAAGAAAATCGTCTTTGAAAATGAACTGCTCATTTAAAAATCTGTTTAAAAACAAAACCAACCATTTTGTTGCCATATTAAAATAATATTTTTAAACAAATTATTTTTCGTAAATGCAAAATAAATAAATAAATCACAAGTACAGTATTGACAAGAAAAGGTATACATACAACCTAAACTAGGGCATAAATTAAGAGCTGTTTCTCCCTTTTCGGAAGCCTTTCTTACATTAGCAGGAGGCTGTTTTCCATCCAGGGGCTGGTATAAAACTCGGGACAGGCATTTACTTCCCCAAGCAGCCACAGAAACAACGTTTCTTTAAAAAACACTGTTGTATATATTATTCAGCAAATTGTTAAATTGTCAGGCTGTGCCGAGGCCAAAATGGCACACAAAATGGAACTAAGCTTCAACACAAACTCAGATAATCTACCTCAAAAACACTGCTCCCATCCGGAGCATGTCTACAATAAATGGCTTAAAGGTGTTTTTGCTCTATTTTTGGTTTACGTGCTGGATATGGGGGACAGGGGGGGAGAGAGAGAGACTTTATTCAGGCCTTCAGGCCTGTTGCCTTGACTTCTCATCTGATGAAGACCATGGAAAGGCTCATCCTGCACCACCTTCGGCCACTGGTGGGCTCAGTGTTGGACCCCCTGCAGTTTGCCTACCGTTCTGGAATTGGGGTGGATGACGCTGTCATCTACCTGGTACACCGATCCCTCTCTCACTTAGAGCAGGCGGGGAGCACTGTGAGGATCATGTTTTTTGACTTCTCCAGTGCATCTGCCCTTTTCTATGCGGTGGCTTGCTGGGGGAGTGGATGCACGGACAGGAGCAGGATTGACAAACTGGTGCGGAGGTCTAGCTCCGTGCTGGGATGTCCCCTGGAGTCTGTGGAGGTGGTTGGTGAGGGGAGGATGTTAGTAAAGCTGACATCCATCATGAACAACCCACATCACCCACTGCATGAGTATGTGAGTGGGCTGAGCAGCTCCTTTAGTCAGAGACTGAAACACCCTCACTGCAGGAAGGAGCGCTTTCGCAGATCATTCATCCCAACAGCAGTTAGACTCCATAACTCCTCAATCACAATGTCATGAGTCACTGGACACTGTGAACATCCACGGTCACCACTTCATGCATAATGGACCTTCCAAGCTAGATAGTTTATGTCTTCCATATTTCCAACTATATCCATAATCACATACTGCGTATGCTACCATTGTATATAGTGTATTATCTTACTTTTTTTCATTGATTGTACTTATTTGTATTTTTGTATTTCCTTCATATATCTGTACCTGAGCTGAGGTGACGCAAAGATTTCCCCGTTGTGGGATCAATAAAGTCTCGTCCTGTCTCGTCTTATCTTATGTCCGTTTAGCTGGGCTTCTTGCATCTAGAGTGTGCGTCATACAGGCTCAGGTTTTTCCTGTTTGCTGGTGCTTGCCTGGGTCTGCCCTCCATCGATGGCTCCAGTGAGCCTGTACTTAAAGACCAGAGCTGCCATCAGTTCTTTGCTAGTCTGTCAGCTACCTCCTGTTCTCCTCGTCCAGTCATCACTTTGCTTACCTGCAGTCAATTACCTGAACACTGGTTTTCTTGGCAAGATTTTCCAAACTTCTCCACAGACTCACCCTTGGCACGTAATTAATTACCTCCTTCACCTGCTCCTCCTGTCTGCTGTCTTCTCTGGATCGTCTGGAACTTAAAGTTGGAATCGCATTTTGTCACTCACCTGTCGGACGCTCCCTCAGCTGCCTCCCCTCTATGCTTAACAACCTCCACCTGCTAGTAAGCCATCAAGTCTCTCTTTCTGGTTCTCGCTCATCATCCCCATATCTAACTACACTATCCCTCTGTTGCAGAGCCTCACGTCAGTGATTCTCTGCCTCGTGCTCACGTCCCATCCTTCGCCCCCTCGTCATTGTTATTCTTGTGTTTGCAATAAAACTCATATATTCCATTGATGTCTTCTGTTTGGTATTTGCGCTTTGGTCCACTGCCATGTACTGGCTTCCAGGCCCTTAGTCCGCTCAGCAAACAGGAGTCAGTCGCAGGACTCGTGCTTCTGACGAGGTTAACAGAGAGAGGTGTGCAATCACTCACAGGTGTGTGAAGCCCAAGGGGGGGCACCTGTGGTAACTCCCACCTCTGCAAAAAAACAACAACCCACCAACACACGCAAGAGTGGAATTTTATCATTTTATACTCATACAATGATGATACTTCAGAACTATGCAATTCCATTATTATGACTTATGTCTCACTGTCTCCAGTTTGAGACTCACCACCGTCACAAAGCAGCATTTCAAAGACACTACAGTCCTGCAAATGAACTGCATGCTGTTTGTGCAGATGTTTGTACATGTTGGAGGTATTACCACTCTTTGTTGTGAGCAGTGTTGGCTCATTACTCAAAAAAGTTAATGTACTACACATATTATACAAAACGTACTTTTCTTAAAAGTCAAAAACTCAACGATCCAGGTGAGGAAATCCAAAAAGTTGATTCTGCTCATCTGGACGTAGCGTTTTCAGTGGCAGGAGCGTTTCGCCTGTCACGGTCCTGGGTCTTTGACCCAACGTTTTGGGATTTTGAGTTAGTAGTCTTTGATTTCATTGATATTTATAGTATTTGGTCTCTTGGTTTCCGTCACTGTGCTTCCTCTGTGTTCCTTGTGTCACATCTGATCTAGTTATGTGTTCATATCTGTGCTTCTCATTGTTCCAGTGTCAGTCCATGTCTCTGTGCCTGTTTCCTCTCGTCCTGTGTCTCATTCCCTCGTTATCCCTCTGTGTATTTAAGCCCTTTGTCTTCCTCTGTTTGCTGCCTGATTGTCTGCGTATCATCCACTGCAGGTGTGGGCAACTCCAGGCTGCAAGGGCCAGCGTCCAGCAGGTTTTAGATGTGTCCTTGATCTAACACAGCTGATTCAAATGGCTAAATGACCTCCTCAACATATCTTGTAGTTCTCCAGAGGCCTGGTAATGAACTAATCATTTGATTCAGGTGTGTTGACCCAGGGTGAGATCTAAAACCCGCAGGACACCGGCCCTTGAGGCCTGGAGTTGCCCATCTCTGATGTATTGCCTTTACCACATCTCATGTTTTTAGTTTCTTTGTACTCGTTTCTAGTTTCTTCCCAGTTTTGGATTTGTCAGTTTAGTCTCTGTTGCTTTCTGCTTTTCACACGTCTGTCATAAGATGTGACTCATCCAAATGACTTTTTCAGTCTAGAGTATTTGGAGTGTGTTACTTAATCACTCCCAGGAGAATTTCCTTATCCTATAGGATTAAAAAAATGTAATGTATTGAGTATACTCGTTGCATTACATTTGTGTTTCTCTGTAAAACAACATAATTAACAACACAATCACTTCTAAAAGTGATACCAGAGTTAAAGGATGGTAAAAAAGCTTTCAAATCATAATGTGGACTGTGCGTGGAATAAAAGCTGCAAGCTGAATGAAAGAGAAATATAAATTTTGTCTCACAAAATGAGTAAATTCAAAGTAACTTTGGAAAAATGAGCTATTATAACTTTTCATTTTTTATTTTATTAGCACACTGCTAATATGTGTGCTTCTCACTGCAGATGATTACTGTCAGAATATAGGAATACATGCTGCTTTTGATCCGACCACGTAGTGTTGGTCAGCATGGAGAGAAATCAGACTGCACAGAGAGCTGCTCTCAGACATCACAACACATTTTAAGACAGATCAAGTACTGACATACTGTACTAATTTGGGAACAGATCTCTTTGGGACCTTTATGGAAACAAAGAGCATTTCGAGGGACCCGATGCGTTTAAAAATGACCCTGAACATTATACACTGCCTGGCCAAATAAAAGTCGCCACCTGTTGGTCAATTACTGCATTGGCAATTACCTTTCAGCTGGCAACAAGTTATTTAACCCCAGCTGGTGCAATGAGTTGCTTCTCATTTCATAAACAACCATGTCGCGAGACACATCACGTGGCCCTGGAAAAGATGTTAGTGTGTTTGAGAAGGGTCAAATCATTGGGATCCATCAAGCAGAGAAAACGTCTAAGGTTAAGAACTGTCCAATGCATTATTAAAAAGTGGAAGGATAGTGGGGACTCATCGTCTTGGAGGAAGAAATGTGGCCAAAACAAAATCCTGAATGATCATGATCGGCAATCACTTAAATGTTTGGTGAATTCAAATTGAAGAAAAACAACAGTAGGACTCAGGGCTATGTTTAATAGTGAAAGTAAGAGCATTTCCACACACACAATATGAAGGAGTGGGACTGAACAGCTGTTTAGCCGTAAGAAAACCACTAATCAGTGAAGCAAACCGGGGAAAAAGACTTCAGTTTACTAGGGAGCATAAAGATCGGACTCTGGAGCACTGGAAGAAGGTCATGTGGTCTGATGAGTCCAGATTTACCCTGTTCCAGAGTGATGGGTGCATCAGGGTAGGAAGAGAGGCAGATGAAGTGATGCACCCATCATGCCTAGTGCCTACTGTACAAGCCTGTGGGGGCAGTGCTATGATCTGGGGTTGCTGCAGTTGGTCAGGTCTAGGTTCAGCAACAGCATGTGCTCCAAGAATGAGGTCAGCTGACCAGCTGCTATGGACCGCAAACGCCTGCAGAGAGTGATAACGACTGCGGAGAAGATCATCAGGACTCCGCTGCCCTCTCTGCAGAGCAGCTACCATCACAGAGTCCAGAGGAGAGCTGCCTCCATCCTCAAAGACCCCACCCCAACACGGACTGTGCACACTTCTGAAGTGTGCACATCAGGTCATCCTGCATATTAAGCTATAGCTCTTTGCACACATCTCTGTTTCACACCTCCATATTTTGTGTCCTTTCCTGTCTTCATTTATTTATTTGTACTATTTGTATTTTATACGTTCTGTTTCTATTGTATATATTAATCGGCATCTGTGGGTGGACAGCAAAGAAAGGATTTCATTGCACAGAGAAACGCCTTTGAATCTTTGAATCTACCCGACTATACTGAATGACCAGGTTATTCCATGAATGGGTTTTTTTCTCCCCTGATGCGTGGGCCTATTCCAAGATGACAGCGCCAGGATTCATCGGGCTTAAATGATGAATTAGTGGTTCTGGGAGCATGAGACATCATTTTCACACATGGACTGGCCACCACAGAGTCCAGACCTTAACCCCATTGAGGATCTTTGGGGTGTGCTGGAGAAGGCTTTGCACAGTGGTCAAAGGAGCTTGCAAAGAAAAGCGTCTGGACTTCTTTAAGTTACTTGAAGACGTTTCACCTCTCATCCGAGAAGCTTCTTCAGTTCTAAGGTCAAATGGTGGAGAGTCCCAGATAGTCCCAGAGAGTCCCAGACCTCTACATCGGAGAGACCAAACAGCCACTTCACAAGCGCATGGCACAACACAGAAGAGCCACCTCCACAGGACAAGACTCAGCAGTCCATCTGCATCTTAAGGTCAAAGGTCACTCTTTCGAGGATGCCAATGTTCACATTTTGGACAGAGAGGACAGATGGTTTGAAAGAGGAGTGAAAGAAGCATCTATGTCCACTGTGAGCGACCATCTTTGAACAGAGGCGGGGTTTACGACACCAACTCTCTGCCATCTATAATCCAGTTTTGAGATCCTTCCCAGACGCCTTAACACCCACTCACATCCTGGGCCATCTGACCTCAGGAATTCGCATGACGAGGTGGGGCCAGGTTTCACAATGAACCCACCCGAAACTCTGGCTGATTGGGACCCACACCCAGTTTCACACCTTGGCTCAGGCGATTAGAGGATCATCAGGGGTCCTTTTGTCCCTCTGTGGGGGGAAACTCCCACTAGGTTTATATCTGGGACTCTCCACCATTTGACCAAGCTTCTCGGATGAGAGGTGAAACGTCTTCAAGCAACTTAAAGAAGTCCAGACGCTTTTCTTTGCAAGCTCCTTTGACTACGACGACCTGGATGACTGAGAACCTTCACAGACATATTGCACAGTGGTCAGACTCCACCATCATCAATTCAAGATCTTGGTGAATGAATGCAACACTGGATGGAAATAAATCCTCTGACATTGCAGAAGCTTACTAAACAATGCCACAGTGAATGCGCCAAAGCTGAAGGGCGACCAACAAAATATTAGAGTGTGTGACCTTTTAATTTGGTGGTGACTTTTTTTGGCCAGGCAGTGTATTAATGCAGAATAGCAAATTAGTAAATCTTTCTTTTAGACTTTATGAGAAATAAGTAGAAAAGGCTTTTTTTTAAAAAAATCTCTCCAACATAGAGCACAACAAATGAATGTTGATTGTTACAGCGAAGTCTTTGCTTAACATTTAATAGTATTTTAGAACAGAAGATTTTGTTCATGTGAAAAAAAGTTTCAGTATGGAAGTATGCAATCTGTTATTTACGTATTAAGCAAACAGTGTATATCTTTGTGTAACAAATATTTGGGCATGCTGCAGCACACTCCTGCTAGCTCCTTTTAAATGTTTTCTATGTGATTTAGTATTTTAAATCATTTTTGTTGTCCAGTTTCACTAAAGTCCAAGTTGATCCCAGAGAGCAGTTCTCCTTCACAGGAACGGTTTAAAAGCTCTTTCAGAGTTTCATTCACGTTGTTGAAAGCTGAGGAGAAGCTGCAGTTGGGGTATCTTCTACCTTCATCTGTATGAAATGACCCCATGACATCCTGCACCCACTTCACCTCGTTGCTTAGTTCCAGGGCCAGGGCATCAAACCGGCTCTGTCTCTCCTGGAAGCGGTTGCTGATGGCACCGAGGCTGCAGCTGAAGGCTTGGATGTCATCCTGCAGGCTCCTCTTCAAGGCCTCCACCTTACGGAACTCGTAGCGGATTTGCGAGAGCTCGTGACGCATGGCTTCATTCTCCTCCTTGTAGCAGGCTTCCTTTTCATTATAAATAGAGACCATGGCGTCTATATTTTCCTGCAGAGAGTCGTGGGCTGCGGCCAGGCTAATGAACGAGCTCTCCATCTGGTCAATGTCCTCCACAACCTGGGCAAAGCGCTCAAAGTTCACGTAGGTGTTGTTGGGTGGCATGCTTGAGTGGGACTTGATAGTGTACTCCCTCAGGCGCTTGGTCTTCAACTGGCGCCGCTCACTTTTCTTTGGCCCCCTGGCTTTATTCTCTTCCTTGTTCTCATTGGACTAAACAATTTCAAACACAGAGAGAGATTAACTGTTTTAAAGAAGAATCTTGGGATTCTTGAAAGGTGCTCTACAAATCCAAGTTATTATTATTATAAATAGTAGTGACTTTATTTATAAAGAACCTTTCAAAAACACTGTCAACATGCTTTTTATTCAAAGAATTAAACATTAAGTCAACATCAAAAGTTTGAGAGATAGCATAATAAAAATGTGAAAAAGGATAGCATGCTCAGGTTTTTAAGAAAACTGCAGGAGATAACTGCAGCAGGCGTTAAATTATTTTTTGGCTTAACCATTAGAAGCTGAAAGGACTGGGAACAAACAATTAGGTCTGCAAATGTGGGACAATTACAGTTTGTTTTTGGGTTTTTTTTTGGGGGGGGGGGGGTAATTTTGATTCTTTACAATAAAAATATTTCTTTAAAAATTTCAGAGGCTTAAAAATAACTGGAGAACTGACAGTTTCGTGGACGGATGAATCCTGTTACCTAATTATTCCCAGACGGAGGACACTAAGTAGATAAAACAAAAATTAATAACTTTTCATGGAAACTTTCAATAACCGTTCCTGTTGGACAGTGACTTGGTTTTCCTCCTCCCTGTTCAGGATTTCTGTGGCTGCTTGTGAATCCTTGTTAGGATCCCTGGGGTTTGGACCTGGCATTTTGGGGAAGGAATTTTGTTGTTGATTTTGGGTTTTATGATTTCTTTAGTTTCTGAGAATCTCTTATCTCCAAAAGTTGATTCTGTTCATCTGGACGTAGCGTTTTGTGGGAGAAACGTTTCATCACTCATCCAGGTGACGTCTTCAGTCTCAGCTGACAGCAGGTTTCTATCTTATAAACAGGACATTTGCACAATGACTGAAACCAGCCCAGTGACGGAACAATGGGCTGGGAGGTCAGTTCCTTAATCTTAATTATGCAAAATCTCATGACCATTGATCAGTGACCACATTCGTGGTTGATTCGCTCTGTTCCTGTGCTACTGCCAGTGTAACTACCGCCCCTCCCCCCTCTGCTCAGCGCAAAGCGTCGTTCACGTCAAAGATCCGGCTCTAAGAGCCATTTCGTTCGCGACCGACACATCACTAGTGGACGCACAACTCTGTGAAAACAACTGAAAACGCTCGTGTGGATAGTTTTCAGAAGAAAACGCAGTTTTCAAATTTATCCGGGCTGGTGTGGACATAGTCACAATGTTTTGTTTTACAAAGAGCTCTTGGACTTCACGATTCAGTTTTTGTCCTAATGTGCAGTGTGAATTGCGTAAAGTCTCCTTGATCAGGTCATTTCAGAGCAACTCTACGTTAAGTCTGAATATATTCCTAAATGAGAGATTTCAGTTTTTCATGCTCGAGTCTCCTGTTTCTCTGTAATTTGAAACTGAATTTATAACAGTGAAGTTTTTAAAAAGCGAAGAGCCCTAAATGGTTTCTGAGGCATCATTTCTCTGTAAAGCTCTCTGATAGCCATGCATTGCTCTGCGAACTGAGATGGCTTCAACAGAAGCATTACCTTGATCCATGGGTGATTGAGGGCATCTTGAATTGTTAATCTTTTCCTGTGAGACAAAAAAAAATCTTGCTAACTTTCATTATGTAAAAGTGGTGATGTGACTATAATGAGCTCTCCAGAATTAATGTGCATTTTACTCTCCTGCTGTGGCACAAGTATCCTTCACTAAGCTATCCCTGAGCTCTTACTTCTTATCCTTCTCGAGTAGCTGGCTGATGAAGTTCTTGGCCAGCTTACTGGTGTGACAGAAGAACTCTTCATCAAACTCATAATTTATGGCTGAAATGTTCCCCAGTGTGTCCTGTTTTGTGTCCCCCAGGAAAGGAGAGGCACCACTCAGCCTGGAATAAAACAATAAAAAAGTGCAGTTTATTATACTGCTGCATTACTATGTATATGATATTGTAGGAGATGCCACATTAATATTGGGCGAGGTTAACTTGCAGGATGTAAGTGATGACACCAATGCTCCACATGTCTGCTTCCAATCCAAGGGGCTCATAGTTGACAATCTCTGGAGCTGTACAGGCAACCAATACAAAAATAAATAAATATACACATAAAACAGAAAGGTAAACATTTCCTTGTATTTAGATCTAATATTGCAAACCCTTTAATGCGTTTCTATTTTTAAAGACATGGCAGTTCAAAACCAGATTGCTAACTGGATAACTGGGACCAAACTCCTTTAAAATGTCCATTGCATTGTAGAACTGCTGGCAGTAAACAATGCTTTTCTTTCTAGCTTTTCTTATTTCTATTATTTTGTGGATATTCTTTGATTATTTTTGTTTACCTTCGTCTTTGTCCAGATTATTTTCTGATCGTTTAAGCAAAGCTGAGAGTTGTGATTAAGTGGCTAGATCGACATTCCCTAAATCTTCAGGCTGCCTTTTCCAGAGTTTTGGGATGCAGTTATTGACTTCATAACAGCTGAGAGGTCTGAATCAGTTTAATTTCCTGAGAAGACTTCAAAAATTAAATCTTAGACAGATTGGCAAGTGATGTAAAGATTTTAAAAATGGAATGAAAAAGATTGGGTGACTGTAGCTCCGGAGATAGAGCTCGGTCATCTACTAATCGAAAAAGAAAAAAGTTCTGGTGTGAATGAGGTGTTGTACAAAGCAATAGGAGTCCCCAGGTAGAGCAGAAAAGCACTATATAAGAACCAGTCCATTTACCAACAGTGAAGGAATATGAGCTCTTTGCTACCCCAGTTTATAAATAATAATCTTACCTACAAACTCAGGAGTTCCAAAGATGTTCTTGAACTCAACTCCAGCTTCAATCTTATGGGCAAGACCAAAATCAATCAGTTTTATTCTTGGCAAGGGTGTGTTCTTATCCAAAAGCATTATGTTTTCAGGCTGCAGAAGACAAGAACATGTACTAAGCAACTTTGAACACTTTACATTAGGAGGTTCTAAAACATGTGAGTTGATTTTTTGATACAAAAAGGGAAGAAAAATTAAAAAAGGGAAAAATCATTTGTGGAAAGCAGTGAAAAATGGACCCATCATGTTTCTATGCACAGCTTAATTCATGAATTTACTTTATTTACTATATGCTCAGTGGCATTTTGGTCTACGAACAAGTTTTCAACTAAGAGTGAAATAAATCATTTTATTGATTAGTACATGGGATACACTGTCAGATAAGTGATTGTTTCTAAATGTCAGAAAAATGTTGTTACAATGTTCTGTTTTTTTCACTTAGCACATTCAGATGTGTTGCTACATATGAAGACCAGTCAATCATTTTGGACACACCTGGTCTTATTCTTTTTTTTCTTTTACAGTGTTTGAAATAACACATACTGATGTTTGAAGCAAAGAAATGTGTTAACTGTTTCACACTCTTTATTCTTTTCACTTCTTCAGTTGTTCTCTGTTTTCTTTACTTTGGTCTCTAACTTATCCCACACCCATCCCAGTTCAAACCGTACGGAGCGATGCTTCTTCCAGGAGAGCACCAGGTACATGTCTGAAACGCTGCATCACCAATACAGTTTTAAGATAAGATAAGATACAGAGTTTAAAAAATTGATTGTTTTGTTGAGTTAGATTGTTAGATTCTGTTTAGAAATACAAAAGCAGCTTTGTAACTGCAGGAATGTCTTAAAGACACAACGTCCTGAATGACCTCGAATTTTCTGCTTCTAAATTCAGATAAAACTGAGGCTGTTGCACTAAATATCTAAGAAATATGGCATCTGGATGGCATTACTTCAGTCTCCAGCAATACTGAGGAATCTTGGAGTCATTTTCCACATACAAAAAATCAGGCCTCATCTTATCTTAATGATCTAGTCACCCCATTAGAGCAATTTGCTCTCAGACTCTGGGCCTACTTTTGGATTCTAGACTAGTTAAAAGTAGAATGGGAGGCAGAGCCTTCAGCTTTCGGGCCCCTCAACTGTGGAACCAGCTTCCAGTTTGGATTTGGGAGACAGACACCCATTCCACATTTAAGATTAGGCTTAACACTTTCCTTTTTGGTACAGCATATAATTAACGCTGGACCATGTGACCTTTCTGAATCCCTCCCTTAGCTATGATGCAATAGGTCTAGACTGCTGGGGATTCCCATGATGCATTGAGTGTTTCTTCTTCAAACATACTTTTTCACTCATTATCTGTTTATACACCACGTTGCGTGGTTCCACTTTGCATTTAATTATTTTTAAATGCAATGGTTCTCATCCACACTTTGCCCTGTCTTGATCCCCTCACCCCAACTGGTTGCAGCAGATGGCCCCGCCCCTCCCTGAGCCTGGTTCTGCCGGAGGTTTCTTCCTGTTAAAATGGAGTTTTTCCTTCTCACTGTCACCAAAGCGCTTGCTCATAAGGGGTCATATGATTGTTGGGGTTTTTCCGTTTTCTTTGTATTATTTACCTTACAATATAAAACACCTTGAGGCAACTGTTTTTGTAAGTTGGCTTTGTTCATCATGACCCCTCAGAAGGGACTCGATCCATGAAACTACTGGCCAATAACCTGCCTCAGCACAACATGGAAGCTCCTGTCAGTTATCACAGCAGCTAAGATGGCACATTGATCAATACATGAGCAGGAAGGAATGGGTACAACATTAACTACTGGAAGGCTTGAGACTATAAGACCAAACTGACAAACCAGTGAAACACCTGGATTGACAACAAGAAAGCCTGTAATTCAACAGAACCCTGAGAGCCTTCATCATGAACCCAATGCAACACACTAGAAGTCAACTCTCACAAGTCGCCATCAAGTGTGGGATTGACCAAGGAGATGCAGTATCTCCCTGGCTGTTCTGCATAGGCCTAAACCCCCTCAGCCAGATCGTTAGCAAAAATGGCAATGGATACAGACTGCAGAATGGAGCAAATGTTAACCACATGGATAACTTCAAGCTCTATGCCAGGAGTGAACATTGATCCAGACCACTAGGATCTACAGCAATGACATATGTTTCGGAGGTGTTGTCCCTGGCTCAGCTGCAGGGGAGGAGTGGTGCAGTGAGCTCAAGGGGGTGGTACCGGGAGGCAGGTGAGCCACAGGTGGTGGTGACTGACTGATGACAGTGTCTCTTTCTGTTTCTCTATATAGTGAAGGCAAAGTTGAGCGGGGACGGAGAGAGCTGGACTGGAACGACTGTGTTCCCTGACTTCACAACTTTCAATAAAACCCAATTATAGTGAGCACGATCATCGTGTGCATCGTGTACTTTTACAAGTGGTACCGAAACCCAGGAGTGGGATGTCTGACCCGCACGATGCGCTACCTACCCAGCCTGCACAGTTGTTGGCACAGATGCTGGTTGAATTGGCAACGATGTGTCAAGATCAGGCGGTGGCCCAGCGGGAGCGTCTGATTAAGCTGCAGGAGCACTCAGACCAGCAGACCAGGGTCCTTGAGCAGCTAGTTGGGGCTCCTGCACCGTCGAAGCCCCTGCCTCTGTCAGTAGTGATGCAAAGGATGGGGGACGGTGATGATCCTCAGGTTTTTTTGGAGGCATTCCATGCAACAGCGGAGGCGTGCCAGTGGCCACAAGCACAGTAGACCCCCTGATTCCAATACTGTCGGAGGAGTTGCAAACGGCAGCCCTGAGCCTACTACCGACCTCACAGAGCTGCGTCGCTGACATGAGCCAGGCCGTGTTGGATCTTCCTCACCCAAGAAGATCATCGCCGGCGGTTCCGCACCTGCAGGCTGACTGGGGAGGATCATCCGCTGCCGGCGAGACAGCTAAGTGGACGTGGACGTGGCGGTCACACTGGTGGAGGATCACCTGGCCGCAAAAGCAAGGGAGGACGCGCCACCCCCCGCCACCTGGAAATTACCCCCACAGGAGATTTCCCACTGGAGCATTCTCTTGATGACACTCTGCGCTCAGCCTTTGACCAAGTGATTGAGATTGATGTTCACGTGGTGCACCCTGAAGCCGTGCGGACCTACCCGCACTTCATGTTCGTGTTATTAAAAGACAGGTTATATTGAGTGAGTCGTGACACTCGCACGGAGGAGACACACAGCCAGTTGTTGGTGCCACAAGGCCG
This sequence comes from Haplochromis burtoni, assembly GCF_018398535.1. NCBI lineage: Eukaryota > Metazoa > Chordata > Actinopteri > Cichliformes > Cichlidae > Haplochromis > Haplochromis burtoni. Next base: position 176,884 of record NW_024582856.1, on the reverse strand, counting down.
CTGGGAAATGATTTTCCAGGCGGCTCATTATAACCCCATGGCAGGGCATATGGGATGTGACAAAACTCTGGAGCAAATAATGGCCTGGTTTTATTGGCCGGGCATCCGGGTGGATGTTCACCGCTGGTGCGCATCCTGCCCAGAATGCCAGCTTGTTAACCAGCCAGCCATTCAAAAAGCGCCTTTGCGCCCACTCCCACTAGTGGAGGTTCTGTTTGAGCGCATTGGCATGGTTCTCATTGGGCCATTTCACCAGAGTGCACGTGGCTATCGCTTTGTATTAGTTCTGATGGATTATGCAATGGGATACCCGAAAGCAGTGCCACTGCGCGACATCTCTACAAAGCGTGGGGCACAGGCACTGTTTCAGGTCATCTCCCGAGTCAGTATCCTGAAAAAAATATTGACTGAGCAGGGCACGTCATTCATGTCTCGCACACTGCGGGAACTGTCCAAATTGTTGGGCATTAAATCTGTTCGGATCAGCGTCTACCACCCTCAGACTGACGGGCTGATGGAGTGGCTGAATAAGACTTTGAAGTCCATGATTTGTAAGTTCATTCACGAAGATGAATGCAATTGGGATCGCTGGTTAGACCCTCAGTTATTTGCAGTTGCCGAGGTCCACCAGGCCTCCACAGGATTTTCTCCCTTTGAGCTGCTGTTCCGCCAGAAGCCACATGGGGTGCTCGACCTGATTAAAGAAAGCTGGGAGGAAGGTCCGTACGGAGCCCCGCAGGGGACATGGGAGAAAAAAAAAATTAGGGAAGAAAAAAAAAATTAAGACGGACTTTTGCGAGATATCGCAAAAGTCGTCTCGCAATTTTTTTTTTTTCTCCCTAATTTTTTTTTCTCCCATGTCCCCTGCGGGGCTCCGTAGGTCCGAGCCCTGCAAAGAATGAGATTCAGTACGTCTTGGACCTGAGAGCAAAAGTCCATCATTCCCGCCTCCCTCCATTGTGATGACCATCTCACACGCCCAGAGAGCGGGCAACAGCGCTTTGCGGACGTGTTCCCCCCCTGCCTGGCAGAACGTCTCTCATTGAGCATCGTTTTGAAACGCAGCCTGGCGTGACGGTGCGTTCACGGCCCTACAGGGTTCCTGAACATAAAAGGCAAATTGTTCAGAGGGAGTTAGCCGAAATGCTGAAAATGGGAGTAATAGAAGAGTCACACAGCGCCTGGCTGATATTGATCCCTTTGTCCTGTTTATTTTGGGCTCGTTCCTGTAAGAGCTCTGGGTCTGAAAGCTTGTACAAGTAGTATAGAGGCCTTTGGCGGCTATTGGGTGGTTTGGATCACTACATATAGGAGACATCTAATACGATTACCCTTGACAACTGTGCCAGAAAGCCTCCCCTGGCACTGCCCCCTGAACCCACTGCACCGCTGCTCCCTGGCAACTGAGTCTCAAACCACACCCCACCACCACAAACATCTTATCTGTGGTGAAAAAAGAGACTGTGATATATCTTGTTTGGACAAACCTTAAGATCAAAGTGGGCTATCTTTCTGGCGTGAAGGTAGTTCACCCCCTCAAGGATTTGCTTGATGAACTGAGTAGCCTCCTCCTCACTCAGAGACTCCTTCTGGGCCAGGAAATCAAACAGCTCACCACCAGAGACTCTGAAAGGGTTAAAAAATCACTGTAAAAAATGCCGGTTTATCTCTTTTTATACGTTTCTCCTTCATTTCCCACTGAATAGCTTCAGGAACATACTGTCCGACAACCTTTCACACATTCAATGAGCAGGCCTATCCGTCCACTGATGCTGGACGAGTAGGCCTGTCTTGCAGTCGCCGCTCTTCTGTCAGGTCATATTAGAACAGAAAGGACCATCTCCAAACTTTTCCCACACATTTAAAATTGTGAATATTTGGTAGCCAGACAATGTTATGACTGGGCAAGAGCGATGCTATCACAGTCGGACGCTGGAACTCACTGAGCTCCTGAGAGCGACTTGTTCTCTATAGAAGCAGTCTGCATTCTGAGGTGCTTGATTCTGTGCATCTGTGGCCACGGAAGTGACAGAAACACCTGAATTCAATTACATGGATGGGTGAGTGAATACTTTTGGCAATCTAGTGTATATACTTAATATCTAAAATATATAATATGGTGTATAGCTTCATATAGCAAATGATTTCTTTTTAAAGATTTTTTTTCCCTGTGTCTGTCTGGTTTCTCCATGTCCTGTCTCTGCAGGTTCCTGGTTTCCCTGCCATGGCTAGTTAATGTCTCCAGTTCTGGTCCCTGAGTTTCTCTTCCTGTCAATAGTCTCTCTGTGTTTCATCCTTTTTTCTTCCCAGTCAGTCATGTCTCCCTGTCTTTCTCCAGCCCCTTTATCAAGTTCACGTGTTTTAGTCTGGGTCTCAGTGTGTGTTACTTCCTGTTTTATTTTGATAGCCTTGCTTTCACTTATACAGTACCAATTTAATTTCAGTAGTCCCCTCTAGGCAACATATATTATAAGGACATGTTTCAACATCACAACCACATCTAAAGAACAGCAGGACTTACTCGCCTCACCTATGATCAGTGTTCATGATTCAGTAACAAGAAATGGGGGAAAAAAGGTAGATTTCCAAGGTGAAAACCATTACTGACAAAAAAGAGCACAAAGGCTCATCTCATTTGCCAAGAAACATCTTGATGACCCTAAAAACTTAGGAGGAACATGTTCTATGGACTAAAAAGACAGATGTTTTACTTTTTGTAAGGTTTGCATCCTGTTACATCTCACATAAAACTAAAACAGCAAGTCATATAAGGGTATCAGCAAACGTGGTGGTGGTAGTGTGATGTACCGGGGCTGCTTCAATGCTTCAGGATCCAGACAACCTGTTATCAGTAATGGAGCCATGAATTCTACTCTATACCAAAAAATCCTGAAGGAGAACGTCTGATTGTCCGTTTGTGGATGTTAGTTAAAGTCTGGACTTGCATGTTCCCAAGAGTGGGACAAAATTAATACAATCAACCAAGTTTTAGGTAGGTACTTAGGGAATGGTAGTTATTTTCCATTAATAAATGAAAACACAATTTAGAAGCTGTTTTACATTGACTCCAGTTATCCTTCTCTAATATTGATCTAAAACATGGAACTTTAGCAGACAAGATAAAAAGAAATCAAGAAGGTGTCAAATGCTTTTTCACAACACTTTTCTTAAAAAAAATTTGAGAAAATTGGACAAGTAGAGCAGAAAAGAAGAAATATTGGGCTTAAAAAACTATATACAGCAGACGAGCAGTATCTGAAAGTTACGTCCTTCAGAAAAATCCAGCAAAAAACTGTCTTATGGTCCATCAGTTGATCCTTCTGCAGCCTCATAAGAAATGGGCTCTGCAGACACGATACCTTAACATTACTGAAGCACTGCGCTATGATCTTGACAGAGGACAGAACAAACCAAAGCCAATATCCAATAAGTAGTGTTGAAATGACCTTCCTATTCTGTTCATGAAAACTCATTTCACATATTGACTTTCACACTTGTTACCACCAACTCAGAGTTTGCTATATTGTGCATGCCTGTATTTTCATGCATATTTGCACATTTCAATGATTTGTGCACCCATTTCCCATCTGCCTGGCAAAATATAGAATATACATGAAGATTTTCCACTGTACTGTATTTTAGAGAAGCTAATTGGGATTACTCAATAATCTTTGAGTAATTATAGTAGTTATAATCAGCTACTCACAGCTCCAGGATAAGCACCACATCAGTGCGGTTCTCATAGACGTCGTGCAGCATGACGATGTTGGGGTGCTGAATCTGCTGGAGGATGTTTACCTCTCGCTCTATTTCGTCTCGCCGGACTCCACGAGAGCTGGCCATGCTCTGCCGCTTTTTGATAAACTTAGCAGCAAATTCCAAACCTGTAGTTTTCTCTCGACATTGCTTCACAATGGCAAACTGCCCACTCAAACACAGAGAGGAAATCACACAATCAAATGAAGATCATTGAAAAAATCACTTCCTAACTACCACACAGAACCATGAACATATCTGCAGGTTAGATGGAAACAAGGGTGCAGTCCTATTGACTGCACATAACTGTCATAAATATTTGGCAAAGACTGGCGCACTGCAAAGTTTAAGCAAACTACAACATTTGTAGGTCGTTTTATTGACTGTGGAAAATTAGAGTTATGTTAAAATAGACCAATGAGTAATTTAGTTATTAGTTTGACTGTTTGACACTTTACTAACTAGAATGCACCCCACAAATTTCCTTATCTATATTGAAAATGGCAACACAAACAACAACAACAACAAACTGCACAGTTACACCACAGGTCATGTACAGTATTTAACATTCAAATTCACTTATATGACCATGCAGATGCATCTATTTTTTCCTGGTTCACTTCAATGGTTTGTAAGCTGACACTCCACTTCCTGCAGCCAGGCTAAGAGCAAATATAACCTCTGCTAAATATAAACAAGTCCTTTAAAAAGCAGTTTGATGTGCATGACATTTGTCTCTCTCACACAACACACAGCAACAAAAGCAAAGCCAAACATGCAACTTTGTTTCGCACTTCTCTCAGAAATAGAGCGAATCGCTTTTAGAAACCACCTGATATTTAGAGAGTGTGTGTCAGCAATCATCAGCTAAAAAGGAAGCTGTGTGCAGCCAAAGACAAATAAAAGACTTTTCACTGGTGCAGTTAATGACCCAGTGTCATTTCCATACCGTTAGAGCTCAGAAATAACTCTGTGGAAGAGTAAATGTAAGTCAAGTTTGAAAAAGATCCCAGTGTATTTTGTGTAGGTGTCTACTCTGCAAACATGCCTTATATTTCCTACACCAGGATGAGCAGTAAATGAACACAGGAATACACGTTGAAGTAGTTGGTGTTCTGGTTGGTGGTTGAGTTTGTAGTTAATATGCTGTTGTTCTCAATCCATCCGTCTCACTATCTGCATTCTGATTTACATTAAACTAGCCGCTGTTACTCATTAAACTACATTTAAAGCAGATGCAAAAGTCTGTACCTGCCAAGCTCTTCACCAATTTCATAGAAATCTTCCACTTTCTGTTGCTTGAATAGATCCATTACTGCTGCAGTCCCCAGTTTGATGTTGTCTGTCCTGAAATGATAATTAAATAACACGTAAAAAGTGCTTTACTTAAACAACATGGCCCAATTTTAAAAAACCATCTACAAATAATAAAGGGAAAAGGATTTTGAAGTAAGCCTGTCCCCGAAAATAACCAGTTTCCGATGTCATCTGGAAAAACAGATCACAGGAACTGCAGCGTGTCGTGGCAGACAGACGCTACACAACGATAACGTGTAGAAAATGTGTCCGCGTTTTTAAAACATACGTAACTCTGTGCTCGTGGACTTCCTCCTCGTCATGCCCTGTCCCCGTGTCCGTGTCCCTGTGTCCGTGTCCCCGTGTCCGTGTCCCCGTGTCCGTGGCTGCAGCGCTCTGCACAGATCACGAAGTCGGGCAGAAAAGTCTCGGAACTTATGCCACAAAAGTCGTATAGTTGGAAACAAATGTCGTCGTTATATATCGATAAAACGTGTATTCAGAGAAACAGTTACAGGATCTGAACGATGTGTTTGTGTTTGGTAAGATTAACATGATTAAAATGGTGAAGCAGTAAAAACGGAGACATCCAATTTGTTGAATCACACATGTGACATATGAAAACAAATACACAGTAGTCCTGTTTCACGTTCATGAGTGGACTGTTCGAGCAAGATTTGATAACACTTCAAGTGTTACTCAAGAGACTGCTCTATAACGCGTGTAATCTTCCTCCTTACAATGAAATGCAGGTAATAATAGAACAAGAGGTATCAAGCAGTTTCAAAGGAAAGGAGAAAAATATGTGTAAATATTATGTGAAGGCACAAAGCATACTGTAGTTATGGTTATACTGTAGATGGTGTAGTTAAAGTAAGAACTGTTCATTAAGCTGTAGCTGCATCCTTACCTTCAACATTCACCACGTCACCTATAACCTGCTGGGGCCAGGGTGACATGTGGTGGGTTGGTAGACTGGAAATAAATAATAAATGTTAGGAAATTACAGCATCAGTTGTGGGATATAATTGTTCTACCCAGATTTTGAATTCTCTCTTCCTGCAGTTTCAGTACTTGCTATTTTTAATCTCATATTTCTGTTCTGTTTTCAATAAGCAGTAGCGTATATAGATTTTACAAAGTAAAAGTCTGTTACAGGTAAAGAGAACAGAGGTAAGCAGGAGGCGTTGGGTAGGTATGTTGTTTTCTTTTCCTGTTTTATTTAGTAATCCCTGTTATCAGTGTTACTTTTTGTTTTTATTAGTCTTTTACTCTTCAGTCTGCTCAGTCAATTAGAGTCTAACTCTAGTTATTAAGCTCCCCCTTGCGAAAATGCTTTTGAAATCTTAATAGTCAGGCTTTCCAGTTGGTCTTGTATTCCTATGTCCAGTAAGATCCTCTTGTATGTTTTTTTGACCGATTCTCTCATTTCCCCCCTTTGCTGCATTTGCTTTCGCTAATAGTCTTTAAAGTTTTATTATTGTTGACCATAGCACATGAACAATGTAACTATTGGACTTCTATCCTTTGCATGCAGTGCACATAATGTGCTTTAAGTTGTGACATTAGTAGTTTTATATAGGCTCAGTGGGAGAGAGTGAGACTGGGTGTGCTTAGAAACATGAAAAGGAACATGGGGGGAGGTCATCTAAAGCTATATGTGTTTTTGTATAGATCTGTTAATCCAAGGTACAAACCAAATGAATTATTTACTTTGGGCCAAGCTGTTAAAGTTCAATCTGGAACAAGGAACACAGATAGTAAAATGAAAGTGCTTGTGCAATGTGAGGCAGAAAAGCTGGTGGCAGATGAACTAGATAAACTGCAACAATACCCCGATTCAGATGAGAGACAGAAGTAGTCAAATGAGGCACCTCTGCTTCCTTTAGAAGTATTACATCAGAGCAGAGAGTATGCACACTGTATCACCTGTGCTCTGTCAGCAGCTCACATATGGATGTGGATGGAGAAGAGGTCAGGTGTTGAGCTGAATATGGAACCACAGGAAGGAGGGGGCCTGAAGGAGCTGGTGCTTCGATGGTTTACTGAGACACAGGCACCGCTCGTCCAGCACAATGGAAACTTCCCTGATTGGTTTCAAGGCCTTGCTACAAGAAAGTAAGCAGCATACAAAAGACCTTTGCTTCAGGACACGTAGAGACTAGTGACGAGAAGATACCCAGAAAGCTGATTCTGTTCACCTGGATGTAGTGAAGAAGCCACTTTGATGACTGACCAAACATTTCTCCCACTGAGAACGCGACGTCCAGATAAACAGAATCAACTTTCTGGGGTTTCCTTATCTAGATGACTGAGCACATGAAAAAAATGAGGCTTTTTTATAGGAAGTTCAAGAATTTCTGCTTTACTGGGGCTTCATCACTTACTTGTGATTTCATTTGAACACTGTAAATACTGTAAATATCTCCCATCACTATTATGGTTTTACTGTCCGTGTTTGTGGGTAGCTACTGAGGAAATGCAGAGTTTGAATATCATTTTCATTCCATGCTACCTCATCCTCATGCCTCACGTTAGGACTGCTGACTTGGTGTTAGACGAGGGAAGAACATATAGGTGAACGTATTATGTGTTTGTCCGTTTCTAATTACTTTTCACTGATTGGGATAAAATAGAGATGTAGATAGTGTTGCAGCAGTAGGACATGCACTTAGAGCTTTTTTTCTTATACTTAAACATGTTTTGCTGAAAGCACCCACAAACTTTTACCTCAATGACTTTTTCAAAGCAAAAGTTTAGCTACATCTGTTTGGGAGAACAGGAGTTGTATTCAGAAAATAAAAAGCAGCCAATATTCTGTTCCATATTAATTAATATCACAGCCAAAAACGAGGTAAAATATGAATTGTCTTTGTTCGCGTCATACTATTCAGATTAAAGCTCCTTCTTAAAGACTGGCATTCGACATAAAAACGAGTCGAGAGCTAGTTGTAAGTTATAGCGCATTAGCTACAAGTCTGTTGACATTAATGACCAGAAGGCTCTTAATGAACGGCCGTGGCTGTGCTGAACAGAAGACGGCTGTCCCCGCTTCCAAGGAATTTTGCTTAGAGCGTTAAAAATGTTACCTCTGGATTCAGCATCAATAGAGCTCTGTTTTCTGAGTGATGTAAGAGTGAAATGAATAGTTTCATGGCGTGTTTCAAATCCAGTTTGACTGCCGGTTTGTTCAATTGGATCGGTTTTGTTTTCCGCTGCAGGGAAGCAGAGGAGCTCCTGAGGGATAAAAGTATGGGCTGTTTTCTCATTCGTCTCAGTAATAAAGCCTTCGGCTACATCCTGTCCTACAAGTAAGGCAAAGCATGTCAACTGGACCTTGTTGAACTGTTTCAGTATTCTTCCTCATTCCTCTCTCTGCCTTCTCCCAAGGGGTAATGACAGGTGCCGCCATTTTGTTATCACCCAAAATCAAGACGGACATTTTATCATATCGGGAGACTCTCAGACATACGGCAGTCTCACCGAGCTGATCCAACACTACAAGGTCAGCGCCATCCAGCCCTTTGGAGAATATCTGACCTCCAGCTGTAATGAGGTGAGGCTGTCAGGGTTTATAGAAGTGGAACCCAAGCACAAGACACAGAAGGGCAGATTGAATGAACCAAACAGCCATTTGATTAGGCTGGTGCAGAACAAAGAAGCCCCAAAGCAGTCGTCCCAGAATTAGGAAAACACTGGGAAGTGTGAACTATGTGACACAGGAAATAACCCAAGAGATTTCACTGCCACACAATGAACTGAGAGGCCCAGTAAAAAGATGCATTTAACCTGAACCACAAACCTCCCCAAAGTAATATGGAGCTCGACATTAATGGGTACTTCACTGTGACCTCAGACAGCCTCTGATAGATGTAAACCAGGGGTAAAATGGCCTGTATTTATATAGCGCTTTACTCGTCCCTAAGGACCCCAAAGCA
>NW_024582856.1:141741-166423 GCF_018398535.1 Haplochromis burtoni | reverse complement strand
GATGGATGGATGTTATTACAGGAAGGCTCAAAACATTTATAATAAGAAATAACTGCATTTCAAAACTTACAAACCTTTGCAGCACACCGCATTGGAGGCAATTTACACTCCCGACTATTTCATTTAATGCTGTACATGCATTGTAACTTGAAACAGTTTTTTACAGAACACTGTATCATCACTGTTAGTGAGCGCTCCAAGCAGTTTGCTGTTTATGATTACCGTGGGTTCGTACAATAGCAAAGTTACATTGGTTTCCTATGAGGAACGTCAGCTGCTTTCATTTCATTCTGGCACATATAAAACTGATTCCTTGGTCACACTTAATTTGTTGACTGAGCGCCATAGTGCAAAAGAGCAATGCAAACCACTGACGAGAGCATTGGTTGACAGATTCCATAACAGTTCAACATAAACAGCACAAGAGCTAAAGCATGTAAACAGCAGGGCGTATTTCTTGTGTTCCTCGCATCCCTGTTTGGTCTTGAATGGGCCGACCAGTCTACGCCACAAAAACTCAAAGGTGGCACCACAGTAAGTGGCGGGTGGGAAGGATTCCATTCGTTCTGTAGGGAGGTTGCTCATTCTTTTATCTTCCATAGGTTTACTTGGTCTCCAACACACTGACAGGTGTGGGATGAAACCAACTGACTTAATCTTCATGAGCCAGTAGCCAGACTTTATTGATGGTATATCACTGGAGGGGACATAAAACCATATAAAACCACTGCGTGCTATTTACAACCAATGTGGGAAAACGGTGTACTTCATTATCTATGTATAATGAAGCTCAGCACAGCTTTAGAGCTTGTCCAGAAGAGTGCTTCCACATTGCTGTAACACAGCTCTTACCTGAGCATGTTACTCACTGTGACTGAGACAGCTGCTGCTGCTATAAGGCGTATATGATTTACTCATGAAAGTGGCCACTTTCATATATCATTTTAGTAAGAATCCAAAACATACAAGTTTCATTTATATACTTTTTCTAGGGATATTATATCTGTTTTCACTCTTGTATGCTTTTCATACAAATTTCACTCACAGATACAAACTTTATAAGGTTTATATATATCTTTTCCATAAGGGTGATGGTGCTTGCATCTACAAAAAGGATGCAGTCCCTTTTTTATCCTTCAAAGCTTTCAACATCTGCCTATCCTTCTGTCTCTAGACTGGCAGTCCTCTCTCCATTGCTCCCACCATAGTTTCAGATGTTCAGGCAATGGGTCATCCCATCCTGTGCTTTGACATCTCCTGCAGGATTCTTTTTCTACTGAGAAGATGGGTAGTAGTACATCCCAGTGGGTTGTATGTGGATGCAATAGTGGACAATATTCCACACTGTATTACAGGTAGTCGAGGGATACCAACATGATGGGAGAAGGTCTTCACCATGTCTGTCTTGAGGGAAGATGATAAACCAACAACTGTGTTCTGCCCTAAATGTTTGAACAGTGTAACCCTCATTGTCTTTGCAAAGTATCACTCGTCTGGGTGCTAGTGCTCTGGGGCAGTTGCAGCCAATCAGGAGACCTGTTTCACTATTGAGGGGTTAATCTATGGTTGGTGATAGGCAGGAGGGAGGTGGGTGTGTGCTGCAGAGGTGTAACCCCTCACATGGAGACCAGATACTGTTTTACTGTGCTTTCTCACAGAAGTGTCACAGTGTTGACATCCTTCACACCTGACCTTGCTTTAACCTCCTAGGACCTGGCATCCACACATGCGGACATCACATTTTAGGATGTCTGGATGAAAATATCCACCACTTATATTATACACTGTTCTATCGAAATTTAAAACGAATGTCCTCATATGTGGATTTTTTCTCAGAAACGAAAATCAGGTAGTAAAAAAAAAAAAAAAAAAAATAAAAATCAGGTAATTCTTTGTTTTTACATTCATCAGGTCCCAATCAGCCCAAATAGCAAAGAGAAATTAAAAATGCTGCTGTGGAAGAGTTCAGGTCTTAGGAGGTCAAAAAGCCATAGCACAGCTCATTAGCCGTCAAATACGTCCTTCTGTCTTCTAGAGACCTTTTTATGAGGTTTGTGCAGTTGTGAAGCTGATGTGAGTTTGGTGTTCCCCATGTGATCTGGTTGATGTCTTGTCACAGTGTACATTTGTTTTGGTGCTTGGTCCTTTTAATGTCCTTTAGCTTCTCACTGTCGCTGCGTAACTTGGGCGAAGAGCAGAGTTGAAGGTAACTGGGTTCCAGATGATTTCCACAACAGGGATGACACTATGGCACTGAAACTGGGAAACTCTCCACTTCTATTAAAGCTTTTGTAACAGGCAGTTTCTGATTTTTCTCACTGTCATTCAATATTTCCAGGCCCTTTACATAAGGCATTGCTGCCATTTATGGAGTCTGTAAAGTTCCTTCGGGCAGGTTTGATAGCTTCTCTCTAAATGCTCTTTGAAAAACAAATGCCTGACCGTATTGTTGATTATGTTTTTTCCAGAACATGCCTTGTAGACATTACAAGTGGGGCCACCAATGCATTTTTTAAAATGTATTTTATCAGCAGCAGAGATGCCCTTTTGGTCTATCAGTGACATTAAGGAGGTTTTCTGTTGGAATTGCTCACCACTGAACACTGTTGGTTCCGGTGTGGGTAGCCTGCTCAGCGTTATACTGTCCTAAACACTTTGTGCTAGTAGAGCAACAGCAGGAGATGGAGATCCCATGGATCTGTCACATGGGTGTGGTGTGCTCTTAGCTGACTGGATACGACCAACCTGTAGTCTTTCTCCGTTATAAGCTTCTTTCTTATGCTCTTCTTCCAGAGTTTGTAATATGTCCCTTTGCTTTCTTTTCTCTTGCACAGTTTGGCTTGTTTTGATGCAATATGGTCCCACTGCAGCACAATATCATGCTGCAGTGGGACCATTGATATCTGCACTAAGATCTCCATCAGCACCTGTTAGCCTTTTATATGTGATTTTGAAAAAACAGTTACTGGCTTACATGCATCAGTGCTTTTGTCTCAAATCCACGTGACTTCTTATGTCAGCATAGAGTTTCATAATGTCAGGGTCATCCTTTCCTTATTTTTCTCTAAATTGTCTGCAAGTGATGACGAGCATGTTTCGGTTCTGTCTGACTTCAGCTTTTCTCTTGGTGATAAGGTAATACGTCTATTTTTGATTTGTTTTTTAAAACGTCTCCCTTGATGTTAGTAAGAATTTTTTCTGTTGACATTCTGTTGTGTTCAGAGCAGCAAGATTCATCTGTAGTGCTTTGGATGCTAGACTGCAGATATGTCAGCGTTTTTACTTATTATCAGTTGTTTGCTTTATACCCTCCTTCTTTGTTCACTTGCATTTTGAAGCAAGCTTTGTTCATTAATGTCCTCAGGACTCACTGGTGAAGCTTGTATATTGTCCATTTTCTGTGCAGCCTCCTCTAGTCTTTTGTCACTTCAGTTTTTAGAGCACGTGCTGCCACCTGCAGGCCGTCATGAATGTACACTTTGACATTTTGAGACACTTTCACAGCAGCTTCTAGCCAAAGAACACTTAAGGCTAAGCTGACGGATTTTGTTGTGTATAGCAGTTTAACTCACGACTGTCACAGAACAAGAGCTGAAGAAACTTTAATCATCCATCCATCGTCATCCGCTTTGTCCGGGGTCGGGTCGCGGGGGCAGCAGCCTAAGCAAAGAGGCCCAGACCTCCCTCTCCCCAGCCACCTCCTCCAGCTTGTCCGGGGGAATACCAAGGCGTTCCCAGGCCAGCCGAGAGATATAATCTCTCCAGCGTGTCCTGGGTCTGCCCCGGGGCCTCCTCCCGGTGGGACATGCCTGGAACACCTCACCCAGGAGGCGCCCAGGAGGCATCCTTGCCAGATGCCCGAACCACCTCAGCTTTAATCAATAAAAGAAAAATCCATTAAAAACTATTAACAAGATAAAAATTGCCATTTTTTGATGAAACTAAACTAGGTGTTTGCTGTCTGTGATTCAGTTCATGCCCTGAAGTATTTGGCCATTTTAGTTACATCTTCAACACCACTGTTAATTGTTAGCATTAATAAAAACTACCGAGTGCTTCTCAGTTTATTTTGTTGACTGGACAGGAACACATTCCCAAATGCTTCTTTTTTCTGAGACCATATTAGTGCAACAGAGTCTTCCAAACACTGTTTGATAAACAGAAGGGCCTGCTGTTTTTATTTCACCAAGTTTATGAGAAATCATAACGCTGGTCAGATGGCTCCATCCCTGGGTATGCAAAGCTTGGTTCAAAAGTTCTTGTTGCTAGCAAAGGTCCAGATGTTCATTCCCACTGCATCAGTCAAGTTCTTGCAATCTTTTGCATGTTTAGTTCCATAATAGCAAATTCATTCTTAAACCTTAATCTCGTCCAATGTCTAATCCTTAAATGCTGCAGTCTGGTCTCCACAAGCTAATCATACCTTAACATGTGACTGAATTTGATGTCAGTTCCACATCTGTCTGGTTTTGCTTGTTGAAGCTCTTATTAGACAATAATGTTGCTTGTGATTTTCAGGTGGACACAAATGAACTGTATGATGTGGTGAACTATAACACCAAACAGATGTCTGGGGTGAGCGTGCAGGCACTGCGGACTCTGTGGGATCAGAAAAGTGATCATCACAGCCATGTGGGTACTAATCAAAGGATTCAGCAGCAAAATGACCCTCCTGCAGTGCAGCCACCCATACCACCGAAATCCACAGCCAGAAGGCTGACGGGGACGGTGTCTGTGGATGCAATGTCTCTTTCCCAGGTAAGCTGGACACTTGAACTGTCCTTTTTGAAGAATACAGAATTATAAGTGCTGTAATTACATAACATGTAATTAAAAGTGTGCATCTCACCACATACAAAGCTTTATAGTCAAAATACTTCTTAGGGAATTACAATTTTATATTTAATTTTATTCAATAGCTCAAGAATCATGTAGGAGAAAATTTGTGTAAAACACTGCACGTGCTAATGTGTGCAGGTATGCAACACAGTTTCACAATAATTAAATGTTTGCTTTCAGTGGCAGCATCCAACAGCAAAATCAGTTTAATCCAACTTCACAGTTAGAGCTCATTTTGTGCATCAACACGACAAAGATTGCAAAGTGACATAATATGAGAGCTATATTTCATATGTATATGATAAGAACTGCATTACAAACATGGACCAAAAATACAGTAATTCTTAACATTTGTGAAACCTGCATAAATATGACCTAAAATGTGACATGACCTGTAATACAGACAAATAAAGCACTGATCCAAAAAAAAGAGAAAATGATCCAGTGTTACATTTCTGTAAGAGAAAAGTGTGAACCTTTCAGTATCGGGTGTGATGCTTTTGAGCAGCAAGAACTGCAACTAAACAGCTACTGCGCTGTTTGTCTGGACCTGAGAGCTGTTACACGTTTATGGCACGAACCACTCTCCTGATATTTTACTGTAGAATTTTCTGATAACGTTTAGAACTTATTAGTTTGTCAGTGATGGGAGCTATGCTTTCACCTTACAGTCATGCCATCCAGTATGAGAGAGGCCTGTATTTAAGTTACTCTTACTCTATTACATGCCTTGCTGTTGAAGAGATCTTTGTTGGGCCAGGGTAACAGTGGTCTTGAATCTTCTGTTTAGCCACTGTGTATTTGAAGTACACAGAATCTGGTTTGGTGTGCTTTAATTAACTTCAGCAAACAGGTACAAAGGTTTACTAATGTGTGGAAAATGTGTTTCCTTACTCGACTCCACACACGTACAAAAACCCCACAATTTTATATATGACACAGAACGGTGTTTTGCAGCTTCCTGCATATGTACAGCCTAATAAGAGCGCGCTTGAACAGCCTTTCATGGCCATAGAATTACTTGATGGAGACTTTCAGCAGGACAGTGCACCTGCATGTCACTTTTGCTAAAATCACAAATACATCAAAGTCCTGCCTGTTCTGAGGTGGTGTTTAAATCTACTCAGTTTTATTGAGAATAAAATCTCAGACTCTGTTTCAGTTTCACCTGTAGATAATACTAGCTCTTTAGATGAATGTTAAATATGTTGTGTAATATCTACAGTTCCAGTTTGCTGTCCTGCCATCTGGCAGATCCACTGTTAATTTTGGTGACTGAATTTTTTCTGATGAAAGCAAAATGATAAGTAAAATAAAAAATAATGCAGAAGGATAAAAATGATGAAATGAATTGACACATTTTTCAACGAGTGAAAATGAGATGGAAATATTCTGGAGAGATGAGAACAAATCATAAAGAAAGTTGAGTATAAACGTGACGCGGGTTTGGAAGTGATTCAATCAGAAGTAATCTCCTTGTTTGCTAAACTTTCACGCACATTGATTTGCCTCAGGGAACAGTATAACTTTCCTATTTCCCATGCTCTGTAAAAACACAACAACATCTCAACACTTGAACGTTTAACGAACATTTGATTTCATGGAAAATAATTTGCTTTTGGAGCAACGTGGTCAAACTTGGACACTTAATATTTTTGTTAACTGAATCAACTTTAGATTAAGTCAACTATAATCTTACGATATTTAGTTGATCTTGATGCCTAAATTAGACTAAAATTCATTGTTGTTCGTCTTTTCATTCAGAAGACTAAAAGTCAAAATTTTCTGTGAAAATGACTCAACGTCCAGTCAGTTGTTCTTCTTTTCCATCGTGCCCATGTGCTTGGTAAAAGTAGATCATGTGATTCTTGGGCTTGGGTCTTCATCTTGCAAATATAGAGCATCTTGAGGCAAATATTGTTATGAATTGGTGCTAAATACAATAAAATCTAATGAAATTTATTTAATTTAAAGAAATATTAGTGAATTGTGTAACTGGACTACTTTGTCACTCTCATTTTTATTAAGGGTATGCCTCCAGGACCAAAAAGAGGGATTCCTCTAGGATTTACCCTGAGTGGTTCCTTGCCTGATACAACTTCACATCCAATGAAATCCCAGATGGACGCATACAGAGCAGATGGAATCATGGCAAACACAAATTCAGCAGTAATGTCTAACAAAGACTCGGTTGATGCAACTGACACAATGTACCCTGGTGATCTTTTTCCTGGCATCACAACCTCTCAGTCGACACAAGTAGAGAGCAGGAGCAAATCCCTACCACAACTGGACAACAACACCACAGAGGAGGAGTACTCCAACCAGCTCAGCAGCCTGTCTCTGACATCGCCTGTTCCAGGAAAGAGGGTTACCTGCCAAACCTATTCCCTCCACGCACCCCATGAAAGCGTGATCAGGTCAGAAGAGCACAATGATGACCAGGAAATATCAAGATCCAACCCTCTGTACCAGACCTCTGAGGGGTCTGAAAGCCGTTCAACCCAGCGAGGAGATGACATGTATGCTGAGGTTCCTCCGGCGACAACTCCTGCTAGGCTGCGAGATGACACCTACGAGCAGATCCCTGGTGAGGCAGCCGCTGTTCAAGGCAACACTTATGAGACGCTGGACGACATGAAGACCAAGAAGTCAAAGTCCACCTGGAATAAAAGTGTAAGCCTGAAAGAATACTATGTATTCCAGTTCTTACTGTAAGCAGCAAAATATTAATATATGAACTTTTCTTATGTTGTGTTTGCAGAACATGAAGTGGAAGAAATTCCTACCTGACTACAAGAAGAAATAAATGCAGAATCTGTTGTGGAGAACCTCCTTAATATAAACGAGATGAACATTGCTCCTCCAGTTATTTGTTCTTATATGCAGATGACTGTGTGCTGTGAGTGACATAGGGATAGAGATAAAGTCAAGATAAGAGGCTCACACATAGGTAAGATTAAGAAAATCAAAGCTACAAAAAACCCTGAGCTGGACAGACGAGGGTTTTTTGGGACTGAACCCAATCACAAATGTTTTTAAATCAGAAAGGATTGGTTTTGTCTGAGGTTGGGTCCTTGGATATGAACAATGTCTAATCTGTAACACCTGCTGTTAAATACTTGGATTTTATTGTTGACAAGAATCTCAGCACTGCTGTCATGGATTTGAATGGGAAAAAGGTTTGAAATCATTACGATAGGTCCTGATCTTAGCCCTGTTTTAACTCACATCATCAGATCCTTTGAATCAAACTCAGGGCTGTAACGCACAAAAACATCCATAAATATTTTTATTTACTCACAATTTATTACAATTACTTATTTTCAGCAGATTAGACATGTGGTCTCGTTTGTCTCCGACCCTTATTGTGAAGCACTTTGTGGTTTTTATCCTGTGTAGAGTGCTCTTTAAATCAATAAAGTAAAGACCAACTGACAATGAGGCGGGTGGTTATGGGCTAACATTACAACAGCTAATATTAGGCTTCCGTGTCCTAAAAATCACTTTCCCTCTAAACAGGTTGAATATATTGTCACATCGTGTCAGGATTAATTTTCCAGGTGTCTGAGTCAAACAATGTTACATCACAGTTTTATGAACGCCAGCTAACAAAACGGCAGCGCTTACTGACAGAAAGATTCAGGATATCCTGAGCAACTCAATTCAGTATTGTCATCAGATAGAAGTGAGCTCTACTGATTGATCCACCCATCCTGGAAAGATTTCTCAGCTTTACAGCCTTCTCCAGAGTAAATAGACATATTGACATAGTAAACTTGGCTATCTGAGTTGAAATAACAAATATGTGAAAACAGTATGCCACTTCCTAACCAATGAACAGACAACATTTTTCAAAAGGGTATCCACTCCAAGAAAGGAGGCGAGATGCTGAAACAAACTGATACGTACTCGGCCCTGGATCATTAAGGGCAACTGTGCTGCAGAGACAACCATACCTAAGTACACCCAGTACTTTGAAGAGCTTAGAAATGCTCCTGTTGTTATTTTTCTACGTGTCCTTTGGCATCAGTGTCTTGTCTTGTGGTTTTAGGTAAAGTAAACTGACAAACACCAGGGTAAAAAGTGAAGCCAGTGCAAAATCAACAAAATCAACAAAAATCACTGTACTGATGTCATTTATGAGATGACCATGCTGTTTGTGCTTCTGGAGGTGTGGGACCTGATGGACCAACCAGAGGGCAGCAGGTCGAACATGTGGTGGGTGGGGTGCAAGGAGTCACCTGTGATTGCTTCCAGGTAAGCAGAGGGCAGCCAATGATTTTTTTGGGGCAGTTCTCAGTAGTGTGTACCAAACACCAAGGCAGCAGGAGAGCACGCTCTTCACTGAGGAGCGGTAGAAGGCCAGCGGCAGCTTCTAGGTTATCCTTTCTCAAGACACGGAGGAAGTGCAGCCAGTGCAGGTCCGGGGGGACAAAGATATTGGTTGGGTGGCTTGGGGTACAGTCATAGATGTATAGGGCACACAGTAGGGGCTGAGAGCGTAGTCCTGTGAGGAAATCTTTGATCAAGGAGCAGGTGGCAGGGGGGTGTGGAGGTGGTCTAATTTGGATTCAGGATGTCTGGGATTATAGTGCTGAATTCTGAGCTGTAGTCCATGAAGAGCATCCTTATATAGCTCTTCCTGTTTTCAAGATGGGTCAGCGCTCTACAGATGGGTCAAGGGATGAGGGTAGACAGTCCCTGATGTGCAGCGACACTATCTGCTCGAAGCACTTCATGACTACAGACGTTAGGGCTATCGGTCTGTAGTCGTTGAGCCTGTGTAGACCAGACATTTTGGGGATGAGAATGGTAGTGGAGGCCTTCAGAGAGTGGTGTGAGTCAGGGAGAGGTTGAAGAGCCTGGTGAGGATCCCCCCAGTTGGTCAGCACATTTGTAGTTGGTGAGGGCTTGGATGCCTCTCCACACCTGGTGCAGGTTGTTATCAGTTAGGAAGCCCTCTGTCCTCCTCCTGTAAACCTCCTTGGCCTGTTGACTGTAGCAGTGCTGTACAGGTAACTGTCTCCTCAGCCTGAATTACAAGTTCAACACAATGGACTCGAGTGAAGTGGATGCAGGAGGGTGACGAGATAGCCTAAAACATAGTTAAAAATGAGACAAGGAAGCAAAACTAAATGCAAAACAGAGGAGACATCTAGCTGTACAAAATAAAATGGGCAGTAAACTTGTGGAACAGAGAAAAGACACTGGAAAAGCTAGACTAACCAAAACAGAAAGGATTACTTAATCAATATAAACACTCCATGTAAATATTTATTTAAAAATATTAATTAAAAACACTCAATACAAATGCAGTTAAATCAGCACAACATTTATTTTCAAATACAAAGAAATACAAAAAAATACATATCAGCTGGGCACTTTTCTGCTGACTAATAAACAAGCATATTTCCATTACTTTAGCTTGTTATTTAAACATTTTTTAAATATGATAAAATTTAAATTTTATATATTTGGTTTATTTGAAACTTTAATCTTCATCTTCACTGACCACAGTAAGCACACCATCTTTGATGGAGGGTTCATGTCTCCTGGCATTAAAGGTTGGAGAAGGTTGAGGGAGGGGCATTTATAGATTGGTGTTGATAGATTTTAAATTTGTAAAATGTTAAATGCAATTACCCATGACCGTGCTGGATAGCTAGTTAGCTAGCACATTTACTATTAGCTAAAGTGGTTTTTGCTGCGCAGAACACATGAATTTGGACTTCTGAGGGTGCAGTTGAGCGCTTGCATTCACTGATCTGAGAGGTTGTAACCACAGAGTTATAGCTGTAAGCAGTTAAAAAATTAAATAAATAAATGAGTAAAAACTGAATTGCAAACATTAATCTACACATTTATGTATATTTTCTCTGTAACTATACATTTAAAACGCAAGTGAAAATACAAGTTTAAATTTTTTTTTTACACATTATCTCTTTTTTTGACAGCTCTCGCATTTTGCAACGTATTTACTTCCATATATCGGCCCTAAAGGAAAAGTTGATAGTTGGGAAGTATATTTTTCACCACTAGATGTCTGATGTCAGAATTATGTCGTTTTTCTGCGGCAGCGAATGAGAAGAAGAAAATACGGAAGTACGGCTCCCAAACACATTCCCGTTGGAAGAGTAAAATACTGCAGATTGCCGTATTTGCTTTGAAACGAAGCATATCTTGGACTAAATATTCAATCTCAATAAGACGATGGGGACTAGAGACGATGAATACGATTATTTATTCAAAGGTAAAAATGTGAATTTCTCGTTAGTGTCGTAGCTTTTAGCCGATAAGCTAAACAGGCCAGCTGGTCAGCTGTCAGGCTAACTAAGCCAGCGTCAACCTTTGTGCTGTGGTTGATTTTCACCGAGCTTTCAGGAAATTGTAGGGAAATTGATTTGAGGGTGTATACCTCTAAACGGCCTTCACTTGAGGGTTGGCGTTATAGTGCTATTTTCTTTACGTACGGTGTATTGAAGTGATGGGGCGAAAAGAAAAGAACATTAGCTGTTAGCTACTGTTAGCTTGTTGATGGTAGGCGCGGACACGCCTAGCGTTAACCGTTATCACGTTATCTTAGGTCGAGCTTGACAAGCTACAGAAACTTGTGTGAGGATTGGAAAGAATGCGTTAAGAGCTGCTTCATGAACACGTGACCACAATTTTAAAAATGACCCAAATCAGTCTTTTCGCCATTATGTTATTTTTAAAGTATTTTTATTACTGTGAATGTGTAAAATTTGCTTAAAAAGTCAGGAAGATTGTGTTTGGTTTACTATTTTTGTGTCATAACAATGCTTCTTGGTAATAAGTCGTGTACTGTTGGAATGCCTTTCTATTACTCCTTAAATGGTATCGCATGTTTGGGTTGCACCCATGAAGAACTATGCCAATGTCAAACAACTATCAACTCTTGTTTTGAGCTTCTGGTACGCCAGGTATGGACAATCTGATGTCTGATTAGCAGGGCATGAACCTGATCAGTCAACATGTTTGACTGATCTGGATGAGATCCATGTCATAGGGCAACTTCAAGTTGGTGTTTTACAAGACTAAGTTTCAGCATTATTTTTGAGTGAGTCCTAGTGCCATCTCCAAATTGAAGGCCAGGTCCCATATGAGGGTGGATATCAGAGACAGGCTGTGCAGTCAGTGTCCCAACAAGACAACATCACAAACACACTGTCAGTGTGGTACTCAGTCTTCTACAGATTTGCAATCAAAGTTTGGAGGACAATATTTCTTATGGTTTTGTAACCAGACAACCTGGAACAGACTGCCATGACTGCCCTTCACTGATAGTTTCATTTAGTGTTGATAATGGGTGCAGTTGAACCCTGAATGTGTATAGGAATGTTACGTTCAGCAATGAGTCCAGATTGTGCTTACTGCAGTTGGCTCATAGTGTCAAGTGTCAGAGTATGGAGAGGATGTGGAGAACCCTGTGCTGATTTATGCACCGATACGGTGAAAGCTTTTGGTGGAGGCAGTGTGATGGTGAAGAGCAGCATCTTCCTCAGTGAAAAAACAAAGCTTCTCATCACTGGTAATCTCAGTGGAGCTAGATATCAAGATGAGTTTCTGTAACCAGTGGCAATCCATATCTCCACAGTCTGGGAACAATCTCTGTCCTCCAAGACGCTTAACCCACACAGAGTGGAGTTTATCAGAGACTAAATCCAGAATATAGGTGTGGAGAGCATGGAATGACCTGCCAGCAGTCCTGATGTCAACACAGCTGAATGCTTGTGGCATCAGCATGGAGGGTGCTAGTCCTGCCAGAGTAACCAACACAACCACACTGGCTGCCTTGTAATAAATATGGGTTGAAGGATGCAATCCCACAGCAGTGTGTGACCAAGCATGAGGAGAAGATGAGGCTGTCGTGGCTGTTTGGTTCTTCCACATGCTACTGAAGTCTCTGTTAAATGAATAAATTGTGAAATTGCCGGTGTGTCTTGTTTCTTCACACTTTCAATCCAATAACTGAATGACGAGTCAGCAGCAGAATATGTCTGACGTTGGCATTGGAAGTTTTGGCAAGTTGTTATTGGTGTAACCCACATACTCACCTTTGTTACTTAACCCACAACTCTGTCTTCCTTTCACCATCAGGCAGCATTTAAGCGGAAATAAACAGGTTCTTTAATGGTTTAAGATTTATTGCCAGGCAACATTCTTCCATTAAAGAAATAATGAACCGAACACTAATTTCATTACTTTCTGTGCTAAGTTATATATTTGTACCCACACTAGTTTCTGTGATAGGCCAACAGGACAGTTCTTTTTATTTTATTTTTTAAAGATTTAGTGGCTTTTTTGAACAACCAACAACCTCTGAGATAAACAGCAGACTTTCACATATGGCAAAATTCACTTTAGATATTTGGGATCCCACCACTCTCCTCATTTTGCTGTCACATTCCTGTTTATAAAATGTGCCTTATCCTGCTGTGTGCTTTTGAGGTCCAAGTTGAAGCTGTCACAAAATTATTAACACGCTTTATGAGTTGTTTTTTCTGTATTCGTTGCAGTATGCTGACTACTAACAGAGATACTACTAACAAAGACAGACAGGCTTTCTCTGCCTTTGCTTGTTCAACAAAACCTCATTGAAGTTTTCAGGCGGGTGACCTCATACCTTTCCTATTGAAGATAACGGGAATCACAGAGTTGATTATCAGCTTTCTCTGTTACACCGGGCTTTCTGCTTCAGGATCTGTGCATGCTCACAGCAAAATGGGTGTTTTGTAGGTTATGATTCTTCTTTTGGGTAGAAAAGGATCCCCAAGATTGCTGCCTGTGCTACTCAAAACATTATTATGACTTCTAAGGTGACGGCTGCACATTAGAGCGCTTTAAACTGAACATATTGTGTGAGGTTATATATGTGCACATGTCTGGGATCAGTCCAAAGTACCTACCCAACAGTCGTTGCATTTTTCTTTTATGTTCCTGTGGTTGGAACATGATTAACGGTGAAGGCCACCATAAAGGCCCTGCAGTGGGAAAACATCCTCATAACATCCCAGAATTTCATAAAACACGAACCGCTTTGTTCTCTTACAGTAGAAACATGGCTAGGCTTTTTGAAAATTGTTGTTTTTCTAATCTATGTGGGCCTATCGTGCTCCCAAAGACTGAAAATGAACAGCTGCAGATGTTTTTTTTGAATTTGTGTGTATCTGTTTTAGGCCTTTATCTGTAGTGGACTTGCTTATTGTCAGATTTCTGCTGGAGTAGGCTCTAATCCTACCGGCATCACCAGAAAACACTGATGCTAACTAATTTGTAGAAAATGGATATGATGTTAGGCGTGGATATTACTAAAGAATATCACACAAGAGTAGTAATGCTAAGTTAGGCCTAGCAATTTAAAGACTTTTACAAAAGTTTACATTGTGTAATTTAAGGTAATGAATTAAAACCCAAATATCAAATAGTTTTATCGCAGCTCTAGTTTTCACATAAGTGTAATTATTGGCTATGAGCTGTGTTTAGCTGATGAGATGAGCTCCAGGAATATTTCTGATGATTCTTATTTTATGCAGAGGCTGCATTGCAATTATTGCTGGGAAAGGTTTCATTTTAATGTGAAAAATATAAGGTTCATTTTGACTTAAATATTATTTCTTTTGTAACAGAAGTCAAACGTGTACTGCAACATTACGTATATTGTTTATTTTAAATAAGTACAGTTTAACAGTGTAACTGTTTCTCACCATCTCCCAGTTGAACTTTCACACTGCTAGACTGCAGCTACACCTTATGTACATTCTGTGGTGGTCATTTCATTTCTGTAATCCTGTATTTTCTGTATATAAGATTTAGATTGGTTATTATATTGTTGGTTTATATACCTTTGTGTGTGTGTACACAGCGCTCCCTCGTTTATCGCGGGAGTTAAGTTCTAAAAATAACCCATGATAGGTGAAATCTGCGAAGTAGGCAACTTTATTTTTAGTTATTATCAGTTATTATAGATGTTTTAAGGCGGTGAAAGCCCTCACTACACACTTAATACACTTTTCTCAGACAGGCGTGAACATTTTCACACTTTTCTCTCTTGTTTAAACTCTCAAAGTTCAAACCAAAGGCTCCTGCAAGTGACGACGTTTTGTCAACATTGTTGTTTGTTGGGGAGAAAACGTACAAACATATAGTACAGCATTTCAGAGTTACACTGCCAGCCACTGAACAATTCTGTACTGTACAGGAGGCACAGCACGAGATTGATTGACAATGGTCTACAGTAGAGATGGGTATCGTTTAGGTTTTATCCGATACCGGTGCCAAACCGGTACTTTTGAAATCGTGCCGGTGCTCAAACCGGTGCTTAAGGAATGGAGAACACAAACTTTGTCCAAAAACCTCTCATGTTTAACTGTTTTCCACTAAAGCGCTATACAAATGCAGGCCATTTACCATTTTTCTTTGGTCATTTTAGCCTTTTTGGCCAGGGTGAAGGGAGTATCTGCCATCAAACAAGAAGACAGCCGCATGTAGCCATGATGATGTTTGCTAGTTCACCTTACATGCATTAATGTAATAACGTGGTTAGCCTACTCAACGTAAATTACACACGAACAACATGAAGCTACTCACACAGAGAAGAACGGCTGCTGCTGCATCATCATCCTCATCATTTCTGCTACACTGGCAGGGCTAGGGGCCAGGACTCTCCTCTTCGGGTTTTTGGGGGATGTTGCTCCGGGTCCGATAACTGGCAACCCACCCGACGTGCACGGTGTGAGGTCTCGCAGCAAGCTATCAAATACGGCGCATTTCTCGGCTTTTAAAAAAACGCTATGCGTCGCCAGGTGTTTCATCGGATTCTTGGTGTTACCTCCTTTGACAGTATCACAGTATCAGCTTAAAGCACTTGTTGCTGCTGAGTTTGCATCTTTTGCTGTGAAGTACAGCCAGACTTTGACTGCTTCACCTTGGACATTTTTAATCTGTAGCTCTGCTCTAAAAGAGCGTACGTACCTGGCCCCGCCTACTATCCTCGGAAACGTAAAATGATTGGCTCCTAAAGTGTGTGACATCTCAGGGAAAAAAAGCACCGAAATGTGCGCTGCTTTTCCGTCTGGTTACTACCGTTTATGTCAGAACCGACACCGGTACCCATCCCTAGTCTACAGCCAACCGCGTTATAGCAAGGGACCACTGTGTGTGTGTGTGTGTGTGTGTGTGTGTGTGTGTGTGTGTGTATAAAAACATGGATGGAATAAGTTCTGTGGACTTTATATTGACCATCTTTTATACCGGTATCATTTTACTGTTTTCTTGCCCAGATTCAGTTACGTTGCATTTTCTCCATTGTGTGATTCAGTGGTCCTTATTGGGGATTCGGGTGTGGGAAAGAGTAACCTGTTGTCCCGCTTCACCCGCAATGAGTTCAACCTGGAGAGCAAGAGCACCATTGGAGTCGAGTTTGCCACGCGGAGTATCCAGGTGGATGGCAAGACGGTGAAGGCCCAGATATGGGACACAGCGGGTCAGGAGCGTTACCGAGCCATAACCTCAGCGTGAGTATAACAGCGACTGCCAGAGGAGGATTCACGTCTAGATCTCTTGTTATATATCAGTGAATTAATTTTATTAAGTTAATAACCACCAGTGTTACTTATTTAATAATTCCATCAGATGATATTTCAAGGGAAAATTGTTTTCCAAAAAACATCCACAGTTCTCCACTCTCAAAAACCAAGTAAATTTCTTGGAATATTAATATTTTTTTACTCAAAAAAACCCAAAACAAAGTCAATAAGTTGAGCTGATGTAAAAATCTTACAGTTTCTTGAGGAAATGATGTGTTGTGGGCTGATGTAGTTCAATGACTGTTCAGTTGTTGGAAAATCATGACCATAGCTAATATTGACCGCATAATAAACCACAGCCCTCCAACATACCCCTCAGCACCTGCACACACAGTGTTCAGGTTTGTTTCAGCTCTCACTGCGACAGTGTGATAACGAGTGTGTCCATGTGCACATGGCTCTGATGCAGATACTACCGTGGGGCCGTTGGTGCTCTCCTGGTCTATGACATTGCCAAGCATTTAACTTATGAGAATGTGGAGCGCTGGCTGAAGGAGCTGAGGGATCACGCTGACAGCAACATTGTTATCATGCTGGTGGGCAACAAGAGTGACCTGCGCCACCTCAGGGCTGTTCCCACTGATGAGGCCCGGGCTTTTGCTGGTGAGACATCCTTTTCTGTTACCCTGTGGAATAAAGTGTCTATTAAGTATCACAATTACACAGAAATCTCATGATAGAATACCCTAAATGGCAATTCTAGAGCCTGAAATCTTTTAAATTCTAAATATTAGAACTATGCTCTGAGGATCAATGCATTAGTGATACTAGTAATAAGACCCATCTTTCATTTGCTGTGCTACACAGTGAAGTAATTCTGTGTAACTGTGTGTGGTGCACACATTCAGATAAACCTGTGTAATGGCTCAGACTGACTCCGTGTTTGTGAAAATGCTACATATATGATCTGTTCATAATGATTGTTCCGCTTTGGCCCGCAGAGAAGAATGGCTTATCTTTTCTGGAGACATCGGCTTTGGACTCCACCAATGTAGAGACGGCCTTCCAGACCATTCTGACAGGTGTGTGATGTGTGTGCACCTTTAGACTCCTGTCCTTTCACAGGTCACCATAAGGTAAAAAATACCCATCAACTAACACACTGTTGGCCACTGATATCTGAGGGAATGCTGCCCAGTTGAACAGGTGTCTTTGTTATCAAGAGCTGTCACTTTTATGAGGCCGGTCACAGTGTGAGGAAGTTTGGTGCCAAGTGAACTTCTGCTGCTGGGAGTAAACAGAGTTGACCCCACAGCCTTTCTGGACTCACTTTATGTCATAGTGGGTTGTTTACAGTTTTTATGGGGATTATCCAGGCAAATATTTTGTTTTAGTGTGTGTGTGTGTGTGTGTGTGTGTGTGTGTGTGTGTGTGTCTGTGTGTGTGTGTGTGTGTGTGTGGTGGCTAGGGTTGGGCGATATGTAAAAATTTTCCAACCAACAATCATCAGTCATGGCGACGGCGCGTTAACGCTGACAGCACTAAAAAAATATAAAGTCACCAATTTGGGATGAAAGAGGTAAGCCTAAGGATGTAACCAAAGCAGCGTGTCACGTGTGCAGACGTATAGTGTGAGCAAAGTACTCAGACTAACCTGCACGAGCATGTACGTGTCCACCATCCGGTGAGTATGCTAGGCTATCGCCCGCTTCTGCAGCTCCATCGACGAGCATCTGGGCGCACTCTGAGGAGGGGGCGTTTGCTCGCAGATGAAAGCGGGTGCTGTTAAAACAGCGCTGTTTTTTTTTTTTTTTTCTGTTGACTGCTTCTATTAGCGCCATCATTATTAGCAAACTTACTGATGGGCAGACAAATAAATAAATCCATCCATTCACTTCCGCTTATCCTTTTCAGGGTCGCGGGGGGGCGCTGGAGCCTATCCCAGCTGTCATAGGGCGAGAGGCGGGGTACACCCTGGACAGGTCGCCAGTCTGTCGCAGGGCCAACACACAGAGACAGACAACCATTCGCACTCACATTCATTCGCACCTAGTGACAATTTGGATTATCCAATTAACCTATCCCCACAAGCTGTGGCACAGCACGGTGGCACGGTGGTTAGCACTGCTGCCGCACAGCAAGAAGGTCCTGAGTTCAATCCCACCATCAGGCCGGGGTCTTTCTGTGTGGAGTTTGCATGTTCTCCCCGTGTTTGCGTGGGTTCCCTCCGGGTACTCCGGCTTCCTCCCACCGTCCAAAAGACAAATAAATAAATCACCTGTTTAAAAACAATCGTCGATATATTCGCCCAACCCTACTCTAAACATATTTCTGTTGAAAAGTTGAGCACTTTGATTTAGATTTGATGGGTACTGACTCTCTTTTGGCATCAGCTTCCAGTGGCCGTTAGAGTAACTGCAGTTTTCCATCGGAGATTGCTCTTTGGTTGTGTTCATACTTTAAATGTGTAATTGTACTTAAAGTGAACAACAAACGTGATACTCGGGTTTTAGATTTTTTTCTCTCCATAGAGTACCGAGCACAATGACACTCAGTGCTCTCTGCTAGAATCCAATCACAGTTGGTTTACTCTGATTAAATACTGTTTCGCCTTCTGTTTAATGTTTGCCTTGTAATTCTCCCCAGATTTGCAGGTTGCAACTAACTACTTTTCTGCAGGAACATATTTGCACAGTGTTTTTAATAACATGTGACACTGGGGAATAAAATGCATGCATGGTATTTGTTAGATAACACTGTGTGATGACCAGAAAGTAGGCGTGATCTACATCCTGGTCACAGGACGACAGTACTTGGAAGAGGCGGAGCCAACATTTAAAGCTCGATTGATTTTCAGCTAGACACTTACGGGATGTTATGAAAGTTTTAAAAAAGTCTCTTTCAGTGATAGTTGTAGTAGTGACTTACATGATGAGAAAAGTCGGCCATTGTTTTTTTGGCTGCCATGCTTCCTGTTAGTCAGCTGCATGGAGGAATTACACGCCTTCCATAAGAATAATTTGTTTTGTCACATGTCTATCATCTATCAACTTGACGCATTACTTCTCTTCTCCTCCTCGTCCTCCCATCAGAGATTTACCGTATCGTCTCCCAGAAGCAGATGTCGGAGCGCCAGGAGAGCGACATGTCTCCCAGCAACAACGTGGTTAATATCCAGGTGCAGCCCACTGAGAACAAACCAAAGATGCAGTGCTGTCAGAACATCTAGCCCAGCCTCAGATCCGCTACTATCTCTCCCCCCAATTCCCCCATTTCTCCCTGTCCTTTCCTCCCTCGATCCCCATCAACCTTAAGCCCCGCCCTCGGATAATAGACTGCCTCGACATACTATTTGGCGTGTGGGGAATGAGCCGCAGCTTCGAAGCCGTGACCTGATCTCTGCACCTACCTCCTCCTGCTAACCCTATTCTTCCCCTTCCCCCGGTAAATATTATCCCAGTTTAGGATGAACCCATGTGGGGCGGCCCTCCCTAAGCAGAGCCCCGTTGTCTTTAGACTACTGCAGGACAGCAAGCAGCAGGCATTTCATATCACGTTAGATTTCATTACTGCAGATGCGCTGACATGTCACAAAAATGTCTTAATATATGAATGTGATTCGTTTTCTTCTTCTCAAGCTCAGTGCTCCAGTTGATTTCTCCACCTTTTTTAATGTCTTGTATCATATATCTGCTACTAAATCTGAATTTAAAGCTTTGCCTCTGTTATTTTAGCGCCCCTCACCTCCTCTTTAGTGCAATGTACTGTTTTGGAAACTACGTGGATGTATCGAGCACATTGCGGACGTTTGCTCCGGTAGTGTCATGCTGTTTGATGTGATTTCTGTGAAAATGACGCCGGACTCTTTTACATTTGTTGAGCTTCAGTTAGTGGAAAGGCCAGGGGAGTGTAGCTAGCATGTGGCGCGCAGCCTGGTAAACTTTTTCGGCATCGTCACTGCATTTGCAGCAGGTGACGGGTTCGTGACAGCATGCCGAAGATGGACCTCTGACGTCCAGGTGGTTGACTTGAACTGGACTAAATGTGGAACACTATCATCATTTTAGGAACCCTGAACAGGAAGCCTGTGCATTTGAATCATCATGTTCTATTTTAAGTGGCTGCATACCGAGTTACTCATGCTCACGTTGAACGGGACTGAATACAGAATAAATCTAACAGGCTTTTTTGCTCAGCATTAAGAAAACATGCATTAATTTCCAACATATTTGACCACTATGCAGAAACTAGCACATGGCTGTTTGGGTTTTTTCCTCTAATGCGACTTCTATAGCAAGTGAAGGAAAAAGAAGTATGAGTAAAGTAGCTGATAGCAGTCTTGTATGACATTCCTATTATAGTCAGTAATCTTATAATGTGAAGTTTCCTGTTGTCTAGCCAATTCTGCTTTGCATGTAACCACAGTACTGTAGTTAAGACACACTGAGAAAGATGTTTTTCAAGGTTTGATTTGCTTAATAAATCATGCAGTTAAGTGTAAGAGCTGATCTAGTAAACATGCTTACTTATTTAGGATTAGGCTTTTGCTGCACATACAAAATTTGGACCTCTTTTGCCAGTTTGGGACACCGGGTCTGTTTAAGAACCAAAAAGTGACGTGGAGTCTGAACCGAACCTAATTTAGTGTGAAGTTGCTCGTCTGGCAAACAACAAAAGTCAGCGGCTTAAGCTTCTGGCCAACTTACGAATGCCTCCTCGACCTGTGGAGACCGCTTCTCATACGCTCACTAACAGCTCACCGTCGTGTCCGCCTCCTCATTAACCAAGCTTTGTGTGTCTCTCGAGGAGGAGGACAGCCATGTTGCCCCTGTCACATAAAGCCTACGCACACCAAGCTGCCTCTGACTTCAACACAATGCATGGCTTTGTGTACGACTGCACCTCCACATTGTATCGCCTTATGTAGCTAACATTGTCATTACCATTTATGAAATCTTGATGGTTGGTTAGGCTTGGCTAACGAATACAACATGCTTAACGAGTTAGCTCAGTTTAATCCGCTAACTGGCAGGCTCCTGCTAAAAGCCTTCAAGCTGAAATTTCAGGTTATCGCAGACATATACAAAGCTCGAACTTGGTGTATGTGTCTAGCAGCAGAGGGTAAATGGGTAACTCCAGAATGTGTGAGCTTTAGCTGGCCGTGCCAATGGCGTTTTATCGAACAGACGGCACTGTCCACTGGGCCTCTCCAGACTTGACAGCAGGAAATCTGTGGACAAAGCAATTTCTTTCTTCTGACAATATGATTTCTTGTTTCATGTACCTTTGTTGTCTTCATTTTTCCCTGTGTGTGTATGTGTGTGTGTTTCTTTGTTTTTTTTAAAATATGTGTTTTGATTTCTTTCTTTTTTTAACTATTGAATTCTATAACTGACTGTAATTTCAGTGTAAACACATAAGTGAGAAATTATGTCATTTCAATGAATTTGGAGCGTTAAATATGAGAACGGGTCAAAATGAACGGTTTTGTTCTGTACAGATTGATAAATTGTACAATTGTGTCTATATCTTAAGTTATCATCTTAATAAAGCGCACCGGTCAAAAAGCTTTCTGGATTTTACTTTTTTTTTTTAACTGTAGTTTTTTATTGTACTGTGAAGTCTTACTGCCGTCAGGTATAACATTATGGCCACTGACAGGTGACGTGAATACTACTGATCATCTCATCATAGTGTCAGTGAACATTTTTCCCTCAGAGTTACGTTAGAAACAGGAAAAATGGGCAAGCATAAGATATTGAGCGGGTTTGACGATGGCCACATTGTGATGGTTAGATCTGTGTGACCTTTGAGCCTAGGTCATCAGCTACATGACTGGGCTTCCAAACTGAAGCTCTTGTGTTGCCAGCCAGTGGTCAGTATACTGACGCCAGATCTCAACGTTGGTTCTATGACATCGCCTGATATTGACTAAACATTGTTTCAATGTTTCCTTGCTATCTGGTAGCTTTTTAAAATGTCCAAAAAAGGAACCGTGGTGGCGTAAAGCTTTTTTATGCATGTGAGGAGCAAAGGCTGGTGCAATTCAATCGATGAACTGCACTGGCTCAAAATGCAGAAAAGTTATGCTGGTTTTAATCAAAAGCTGTCAGGACACACCGTGCACAGCAGTTTGTTGTGTATGGGGCTGCAGAGCCGCAGACCAGTCAGGGTGCCTGCGCCGAAATATCCACTGCAGAAAGTGGCAACAATGGGCACACGAGCATCGGGCCTGGACCATGGTCCGAGCATTGAGGCCTGGGCTGATGAATCACACTTTCTTTTACTTCACAGGATGGCTAGGTGTGTGTGTGTCACACACCTGGGGAACACCTGGCACTATGGGAAGAAGGCAAGCCGGTGGAGGCAGTGTGATTCTTCATGGCTTCGGCATCTTTCAGCAGGATAATGCATCGTGCTACGAAACAAAAAAGACAAATTCAATCCAGTTAAGGAAGTCCAATACATGGAGGCTCTACCTGGCAACTTAAAGAATCTGTTGCTAACGTCTTGGTGCCAGATACCACAGCATATCTTCAAGGGTCCGGTGGACTCCATGACTTGATGGGTCACAGCTGCTTTGGCAGTAAAACAGCCGTCTGTTTTTGCTTTATAAAGCATTTATAAATGAAATTGAAAGTACAGTTATTTTCTCAATAGAAAAATGACACAGACAAAGCACAAAGAGATACAGAACATAAAAATATTTATTTCCAGATGCAAACAGAATACTGTAATGTAGGGTCAGAGTAATAATATGATCTCTCTATCCAGCGTGTCTTGGGTCTGCCCCGGGGCCTCCCGGTGGGACATGCCTGGAACACCTCACCCAGGAGGCGCCCAGGAGGCATCCTTGTCAGATGCTCGAACCACCTCAACTGGCTTCTTTCGATGTGGAGGAGCAGCGGCTCTACTCTGAGCTCCACCCGGATGTCCAAACCCCTCACCCTATCTGTATGGGAGACACCAGCTACGCTTTGGAGGAAGCTCATTTCCGGCGCTTGTATCCGCAGTCTCGTTTTTCCGGTCCCTACCCACTGCTCGTGACCATAGGTGAGGGTGGTGACGTAGATCGACCGGGAAATTGAGAGCTTGGCTTTTACACTCATATTTATTCAATACAGTAACAGTTTTACAGGTTAGAGATTTTAAAATTCCATGGAAATGACCACTGAAGTATTAAGTTAGTAGTAAACTAAGGAAAGGAGACTAATTAAACCAAAAATAATGAATGTTTTAGTTTGACCCCAGTCCCATCCACTAACAAAGGAGGCTTGTCTGCGTTATTTTTCTGTTGTGAAGATAGCTGAGACTTGTTTGATGAAGAGTGAAGTATTTAGCCTTTAGCACAGTATTAACCCTTTCACGCATAGCGGTCACGACAGTGGACAGCTATTCAAAGGCTGTTTTCTTGCACTTGTGTCAGTGTTGATGGCATACTTGCACATAAACCACTACATTGGACATGTGTCACTCCATACCAGTGGCGGTCCTAGCCTGTTTGGCGCCCTGGGCGAACACTCCCTCTGGCGCGCATATTAAACATATTAAGGATTGCACATTAACATAAAACTGTTGTCGGAACCACACTGAATTTCACCAGAGAATCAAACACACACATATATGAAGAGAGAGAGAGTATGCATAGTATGCAAACGGCTACCAAACAGCCATCATAATCTGTCATACAATGAGAACAGGACAAATCAACTGACAATGACTCATTAATGTGCTGAACACAGTCCAAAAGATTCAATAAGCTACATCAGTGTCTA
This sequence comes from Haplochromis burtoni, assembly GCF_018398535.1. Taxonomy (NCBI): domain Eukaryota; kingdom Metazoa; phylum Chordata; class Actinopteri; order Cichliformes; family Cichlidae; genus Haplochromis; species Haplochromis burtoni. The sequence goes on along the minus strand of NW_024582856.1, from coordinate 142,260 downwards.
CTGTTTACTATCATAGCCAAGTGGCTAACGAATGTAAACGGAAGTTTTCGCTATCCCTACTAATTGATGTTATCTTGTTGTATCTGTTGTGGTCAGTGCCATCCTCTATGCTGTTGCATGCTGGGGCAGCAGGTCGAGGGTCACAGATACCAACAGGCTAAATTAACTGATCCAGAGGGCCAGTAATGTTGTGGGGATGGAGCTGGTTAGGGTGGTGTCTGAGAGGCAGATGTTGTCCAAGATAAAGACAATGTTGGATAACACCTCCCACCCACTCCATGACATGCTGGCTAGTCACAGGAGCACGATCAGTGAGAGACTGAGGTCACCAAAAAGCACCACTGACCGACACAGGAAGTCATTCCTGTCTGTGGTCATCTCCCTGTACAACTCCATCTAACACACTGTAAACACTGCAACAGTTTCACCCTTTTTGCACACGCTCTTTCCTGCTCTGTAATATTCTTCTCAATTTTCTTGAGCTTGAACATTTGATATTCAATTCAATTCAATTCAATT
>NW_024582856.1:139931-140810 GCF_018398535.1 Haplochromis burtoni | reverse complement strand
CGGAGTCAGGTACTTCTGATTTGAGTCCTTAGTTTTCACAGGAGCTACAGTATCCAGAGTCGTACGTAGTGAGGAGGTGAAATTATTAACAAGATAATCGACCTCTGTTGGAGCAGCGTTCAGATAGCTGCTCATCTCTGTGTTGGTACAGGGCATTGGAGATGATAACAGTGGGTGGATTCTATTCTTAAACTTAGTTACAGCGCTTTCAGAAAGACGTCTACTGGGATAAAGTCTACTCTCCATTGCTGTGTAATCAATTATTGTAAATGTAAATGTTATCCATCAAGACTATCAAGGTTAAACTCTTTGTGCATGAGAAAGCCTTACTATGCCTTCAAGAATAACAACATATTGTTAAGAATATTGTGAGGCATTGAACCACAGGAATTGGTCTGTCCACCCACAGAACTACTATTCTGTATGGTCTCTCAGGAGCTGTGTGATGTCTCCTGTGGACCCCAAGTAGCCTTAGTGATGGAAATGATGGTATGATTATTCCTCACTAAGTACTCTGATCTACTAGGATAATCAAAAGATTCCCACTGACAGTTCCAGGATTTGTAATGTGGATAGCAGGATAAACTGAAGCAAATAAACAATAAACACAATGTGATTAAAATAGATCTGTGAATCATGCCATTAGAATAAATTACTACTAATAATTCAAATCTGGCCAATTACACATTCAACTTTTATTAAAACCCAGCAATTCATTATCTTCCACCTACCATAGGCCAACAGGCAGCATTCACCCTGGACAGGTCGCCAGTCTAAGCTAACACAGACAGACAGACAACCAGAATTTGGGAATTTAGAATTAAAATAACGGAGGTGGGGTGCCCCCGGCCTCTCGGCCTGGGGCTCGGTCACTCAGGC
>NW_024582856.1:136680-138993 GCF_018398535.1 Haplochromis burtoni | reverse complement strand
TGATTAGGAAACGGAATCATTTTTACAGGAAAAGGAGGACTCCCAAACTTCTGGTTAAACATTAAACATTAAAAATAGAAACATTCCACCACATGACTGCAGCTTTATATCTCTGGATGAAAGGTGAAAACAGAGTTTGTTTGTTTTTTAAAATCAACATATGACACCACTCTCCTGAGCTGTCATGACTTTATTCATTTCAGGGTTTTCAAAAACAAAAAAACAAACACACACCCTCCCCCCCAAAAATGTAAGCAGCACTACATACACCTATACACATGAACTATTGTTTGGATCAAACATATCAAACCACTAAAAAAACAAGATAAATCAGAGCAAATAGAACAAAAACAGGAAACCAAATCATTGGGATAGCAAACTGTACACATAAGATTGTCAACATGTCCTCTTATTGCTGTTTGCTACAGCCGAACTTTAGTTGCTTCAGACCCTTTTACTTTTGCGCACTTTGTAAATGCAAATTTATGATGAAACAATGTATTTGTAAGACAAAATAAAAATGTATTTGTGAATCCTTAATTCATTCCTTTGTGTAAGCAGTTGGTCTTCATGAGTTTCAGCCGGTTAAAAGCCTGGTTTAAGTCTTCAGCTTGTTTTAGTTAACTGGTTGGGTTAAAATAACATTAGTTGAACTCATTCAAACATTTCTAAGCATTAGGTGATGAATAAATATAACTGAAAATCTATCATTTCATCAATTATAATGTAAATCTATAATCTGTAAAAAAGGAGAGCAGTCTGAATACTTAAAGTGATTGTATGTCTATCATTTTAAAGTTACTGCTACGTTGCATAACACATTTTTGTCAGAGCTACATGAAAACACATTTAATTGTGTTTAGTAACAAAACTCTAGCGACTCTACAATAAAATCAGGGAAGGGGGAAGTTTCCTACAGAACTGTTGTAACCACAACTTCCAACCTAAAATATATTTATATTTCCAAGAAGTATGTTCCAAATGGCATGTCCACAGTAGCATGGCAATTATCAGCAAAAGAGCTTAGCCATCTGACCATGATCACAATAAAGCCAAAGAATAAGGGTATTCCTCACTAACCATTATGCCCTGAATCACCTTTTTACATGCATGTATAATAAGCTCAACATAAAGAAAAAAAATTACAACTATAATCACGAGGTGTACAGTAAGTGTACATCAAATACACCACTTTGTCTACAGTACATACAAAAAATAACGTTTCTGAGCAAAAACATGAACCCCAGCAGGATCTTTAAATATGTAAACACGAAATAAGAAACAGTGTGTATAAAATACTATACAGGTGCTGTAAGTCTGAAGATACTCCAGTTATCTTTTTTTCTGTCCTTTTCTCAGTCCTTTTTTCTGGGGAAATAAAAGGATAGAGAGCCTTTTCTTCGGAGGAGTCCATTGGATTTCTTTCCCACAGCACAACCGTAATGCCCACATGATGTTCATTTGGACCTAACATGCTAGTAAATAAAGTAGTCTTTGCAGATGTACAGTGGGCCTCAGTCCTTTCTTTGGCACAGCCATTGCAGTCTTTACGTGAGCAAGTCAGTTTCTTTTTTGACATTCATCTTCTGAGTCGAGATGTCTCAAAAACCGCTGAAACGAGTATATTTATGTGTATATGTACTTGTATTACCCCGCTGCTGGCAATTTTGGTGTGAAAATAAGAATATAAAGATGTACTGGTGACTGACACAAAACAGCTCAGACTGGTTGGTTGGTATATCATAGTAAAATGTCAAACAGCCATCTAGCAGTCTGGACACTGCAAAACAAAAAGAAAAACAAACAAAACAAACAAATAAAATGCTACTTAGAAAATAAATAAGTAAGTATTAGTCCCAGCAACACATTTTCTCCATCCTTTAAATATCAACCTGTATTTACTCATCAGTGTCAAAACACTTTCTACTTTCATACTTCAGTTTCTTAGTTCTGAGTGCACTGGATCCTGTTGGGGGGCCCTAGAGCAGGGAACTGGTGGGGCTGCCGGGCAGTGGGGGACTGCAGCTGTTCAGGGTGAGGCTGTGGCTGTGGGAGGGGCTGGGGCGCATTGGCAGCAGGTCGTAGTGGCTCGGGATGTGGCTGTTCCTGGGGAGGTCGTATGGGTTCTGAGGGTAACTGGGAACCACTGCAGCACCACTTGCCGGCACAATACTTATGGTTGGTTCTGGGGGAACAAAAACCAAGAGAGTGGGTCTTTTATTTCATTTATATAATTTACACAATCCGATCGTTCAGTGTGACGTCACTAGCCGTGTCTGGGCCTAAACTCCGCTGCAGGTCCATATATCAAAC
>NW_024582856.1:129632-135870 GCF_018398535.1 Haplochromis burtoni | reverse complement strand
AAGTCCAAACTTAGTAAAATGTACTACAGGCATCAAATTCAAACACTTGAACCACAGAGTGTCATAATTCTGTGATAATGTCATGATCCCCCTGGTGTCTGGCCCCATACCAGATTGCTTGAAAACAGCCAGTGTCTTTCCTTGTTAGATCCCACTGTTTTTATAATTATAGACCAATTTCCAAACTCCCGTTTATTTTCAAAACCCTTGAGAAAGTTGTTGCTCTTCAGCTCCTTCAAATTATTGTAGGAAACATCTTTGATAAACTCTCTTGTGGTTACAGATAAAACCACAGCACTAAAACAGCTTTACTGAAAATGATATTGTAATGCACTCAGATAAAGGTGAGCATTCCATTCAAGTCCTGCTCGACTGATCTGTAGCCTTTGATACTGTTGATCAAGCTACTTATTAACAGACTACAAAACTGGGTTGGCACCACTGGTACTGCCCTCAGATGGTTTTCTTCATACTTATCAAACAGATACTTCAGAATTTCTATTAATCAGTGTATGTATTCATCTGTACTGCTTGCATGTGGAGTCCCCCAGGGCTCAATCCTTGGACCAATTCAGTTTTTTTTAATATATGTTACTCCTGGGCCATCTCATTAATGGGTTTAGTTTAATGTAGATGACACACGGTTTTGACATACCCTTCTGTCAAACCCAACAACCTTAACAGCTTCCCCTGCCTCAACAAACGTTTCTCTGCCATTACTAATTGGATGTGCTCTAACTTCCTCCATCGCAATTCTGGTAAAACTGAGGTTCTAGCACACGGCCAAGACACATTCTCCAAGGAGGTTAGTCAGTACATTAGCCCATGCAATCCTCCATAACCACAACTGTGCATTAATGTACAAGGATTACCTATAAGTCTGCTGATTGCTGATTGGTTGACAAGTGGGCTGGAAAAGGGAAGTGAGCAAAAGTGAAGATCACTAGGAGCAAAAAAACTTCAAAAATAAAAATACTTGAAAGCACATGGTTCAGTTCCACCTGCTGAACTATACATTTTTCTGTGATCTAGTTTTATTAGTGTAGTGCGGTGACTCGTACAGAAAGGATAGCAAAGATGCTGTTTGTTGGGCTGCAAGACGCTAATTAAGCAATGAAAAAAATGGCAATACTCACTATGTTTTAACAGACCTCTCTGGACTGAATCATACGTGTTATTAACCTCTGTCTCTCTTCCACAGCATGTCTTTATCCTGTCTTCCTTCTCTCACCCCAACCAATCACAGCCCCGCCCCTCCCTGAGTCTGGTTCTGCTGGAGGTTTCTTCCTGTTAAAAGGGAGTTTTTCCTTCCCACTGTTGCCAAAGTGCTGCTCATAGGGGGTCATATGATTGTTGGGTTTTGTCTGTATATATTATTGTAGGGTCTACCTTTTGGAGATTAAGTATTGGAATTTCAGTAGCGGGACCACGCCTCCAAACACGCTCCTTCCGGTTCTCATCTATATAGGTTCCCCCAGTTCTGCGAGCTGTTCATTCTCGTTTACGTGCCCCGCCTTCCGTCCCTCCTTTTTTCAATTCTTTAACTTCTTCACTTCTATTTAGTACATGGGGATCTGCCAGGCCCGGGAGCCGTCACCAGTCCCCTTTACGGCCTTGAAACCGCCGCTCGATTCATGTTCAAGCATTCACCTTTATCTACTAAAACCTAAATCGAGGATGTGGGCCCAGCTAGTGAAACAATATAAAGTGCCTTGTGGTGACTGTTGTGATTTGGCGCTATATAAATAAAATTGAATTGAACTGAATTGAATTGACTGACAACCTGACATGACATCAGATGCTGTAGGCTAAATTTTTGCTTAGTGTGCCTTTCACTCAACAGATATCTACACTTACAGACCACGTCATCAGTTACACCATCCCAGTCCTGGGCTGGACCCTTTGCCTTAAAATGGCTTAAATTCTCTGTGTATAGCTTTAAGAAGCTGCTGAAAAGATCAATTTTAACATAACAGCGTGACATCGTTACATACCATGCTTTCTCTACATCAACTCTGTCTATCTAGCATTGCCTCTGCATTGCCAATGCTGCTTCTCCACTTTATTCATCAATGATTGTGCTTTCCACATGATAAGAAAGGCCAGATGCAGCTTATAACTTGTGCTTTCTCCAATACTCTCTGCTGTCAGCTCTCTGTTTCTTCTTCTGTCCACCTCTGCATTCTCTGTATTTTTCTCTCAAGATTTCAACTGGAATCTCCACTGTTCTAGCCAACAGAGTGGTCAGCTTCAGGGCAATCAGCTATTCTCTGAACTAAACAATGAGCGCAGCCTAATGTTGTTGCACTGCAGTCCATTGTCCTAAAGAAAAAGGTATTCCCAAAGGAAAAGACAAAGCAAAACTAGGGGGAAAAAATCAAGAAAAAGAACAAGAGTAAGTTAAAAAATACCTGCAACAGGCTGCACACAGGCTGAAACATGAGCACATATTGGACATAGGCAGGCTGCGTGGTTTGAACAATGGTAAAGTGGTCCAAAGGGGCTGTAGGTCTGACCAGAAAATGTCCCCCACACTAGTACACTGCCAGGAGCCTGAACTGTTGATACAAGGCATGATGGATCCCTGCTTTCATGCTGTTTACTGATGCTGCTGTTTGAATATTGCAGCAGAAAGTGAGACTCAGCAATGTTTTTCCAGGTTTCTGTCCCCTGATTTTGGTGAGAACTACATCCACAGTTTCATCTTTTTAGTTGACAGGATCGGCACCATTTCTGCCATGTGATTGGCTGATTAAATATTTGTGTTGCAGTCCTATTAGTCCCCTAAACCATCCAATGTCCCGTGGGCGGTACGTCCGACTGCTAACAGTTTAAAAGCAATAGAACGGGTGTATCTAATGAAGTGGCCGGAGAGTATACTTTAGTGCAAAACAGTAAAACTAATCACAATAGTGGAATTATTAATGCAAACCTGGGGTTATATTATTCAGCCATACAAACACTGTGCTAATGGAACTCCACCTGCACCTCTGTTTGCTCTGCATGTGCACTTTGACTGTGTATCTCAAATGTGCCTAAAAATGTTCTTATTAACCGAAAACAGGAGACAAATGTAAAACACTGCAAATGTACCCATGTTGTAGACATTCTTGGCAGGCACAGTGGTGGTTGTAGTCGTACTGATGATGGCAGCAGAACAGCAGTGTGCCGTGTGTTCATGGTGTGCTGGTGATTTCATCTCCACGTAGCTGCTCTCTGAGTGCTTACATAGGCTGGGATTGTCGGTTATGGTGGCGTACGGGTTTTCACTGTTGAGGGAACAGGTGCTGGACAACGAACTCTTCACATAGTCTAAGGAAAGAGTGAGACACAGAGTGTTTAATCTTGTGTGGTATGACATTATTCAATGCTTAATTAATTAAAAAATTAAAAAAAAAGCTTCTTCAAAAAGCTCTGTTTTTAAAAAAAATCATTTTTGATGATTTTAACCCAGCAGCACTCCAGCTTTTCATAAAATGATTTTTTGTGTGTGTGTCAAATCAGAAAGACGACTCTCTGCAGCTATTTCCTGCATCCCTGGTCATTATTTTAGTTACCATAGTGACCAAATTCTCCTTGGATAACTGATCACATCATGTACTGTTAAAAGAAAATGAGACACTTCACAGTGGTAAACACGTCTCTGTCACAACCTTTTTGATATATGTGTTGCTGCCATCAAATAAAAATGCTGCAATATTTTTCTTATAATATTATTTTATTTTTCAGTTTAATATTTGATATTTTTTTTCCTAGGTTCTACTGTGAATAATATATTGATTTCTTAGATTTGAAACTCATTCTATTTTGATTTACACTATATAGTGTCAGCTTTTTGGAATTCAGATGGTAAAAATATTAATTTGCATAAGAAAAACACTTTAATTTTTAAATTGCCATTGCTTAGGTTGCATTTCAAGACATTAGATGGCTGGAAATGTCCTAGTCTAATCCATGGACCTTATAGTGAGATATGCAGGTATTCTGTTCACCTTTTTGCTCAGTGTAAAGTAACTGAAGAGGGAAACAGACCAGAGTCAAACTCTAAAATGAGAAGCTGAGTGTGCCTGTATGGAGCTGTGCATCTCCTCTATAGCAACAGAGTGAGAGACGTTCAGTCCTTTTTAAAGCAATGAAAACATGTGTTAAGTAGGAGCGACAAAGAATTTAAAATAATCTGTATTCCTCTCTAAAATCAATACATATTCTGTGTAGTCTTTTAGTTGGATTTGTTGTAAAGAACAAAAAAGCTGAGGAGTTTTCCTTTAGGAAACATGGATGTTAGAGTCTGCATTGGAACACTTGACACCAAAGATTACATTTTAACACCAACATCAGCAGCACTCAAGGGCAGCTGAGGTTAAAACCTGCAGATAAAGGAAATGTAAATCAAGGCACAAAGAGAGCATTCAGTTATAGAGAAGGAGAATTCTGTTTCCAAGGGGAGTTTTGGGGCTGATGAGGGTTAAAGCAGGAGGATGACTCCAGCAGGGAGGAAAAAACACAGTGAGAAGAGACGTTGGGTTCACCCTGCAAAGACACAAACACATCTATGAGCACAGGCTGGAAAGGATCAAGAGGAACAGTGACAGTGGTAGTAAAGTAACACCACCTGTGTGGCATGCTGCACCTTTTTCTTCATCTACATGAAATCACACTCTGCACTGCGAGCAGCTCTGCGAGGCTGCAACTAAAGTGGTCAGACATCCGACGTTTTCCTATATTTGAATTTTTATCATTCTCGCAGGAATGATAAAAATAAAGATGTTAGCTTTATACTGTTGTTGCAGGGGTGGATGCTGATGGACAGCACTTGTGAGTCCAAAGTTCAGGTTCAGTTTCTGAATGTTTTACTTTCAAATCTCGGCTCTCGTCCACAGAAGAGACGACACCAGCTGCTGTTCAATTTTCTTTTTTGTCTTTTCCCTAAAACAAATATTTCATACAACTTAAAATCGCAACAATAAAAGCACATGCCTACACCTCACCACTCTATGAGCCCTGAAGGTGTCCTGTGTTATCAGACCCCAGATGGTAGCAGCAGATCTTTAGGGCCTGAAGTGATCAGAAGCCTCCAGAGATCTGACTAGAGCTTTCCTGCACATGACATTGTGGTTTTCTACTTGTCCTTCTCTATAGTGCTTTGATAGCTATTAAGGGCAAGAAAAAATAGTTGCCTATTGCCTGTTGCTGGGCCGTGTCACGTTTGAAAACAGGACGGTGCAGTGTTACATCCTGGTCTAGGGGTACTGAAATGCAACATAAGGTTTAAAAGGAAAATGACCCTCATCCCCAAAACCATACCCAGAAGCTGATTTACAAGTGAAAGGTGGTTTATTGTGTCTAAACTGAAGCTTAACTTAACTTAAGCTTCAGTTTAGACACATCAGCTTCTGGGTACGGTGTTGGGGACCAGGGCGGGGTCATTTTTCTTATGTTGTGTTCCAGTACCCCTAGACCAGGATGTAACATGCAGTGAACAAAGTATTAGTTATTACTAATAGGGGGTGTGGTAAAAGGCACGCCTTGTGGTGAAAACCTTTTGGAGTAGGTAACTATAAAACATTTATTTAACTCCACAAGAGCTGGCATTCTGGAAAGATCCAGAGCATTACATATACATATCAGAGTTGCTGCCTTTCATGTTTCAAACACATCAACTTTAAGAAATAACTGTTCACTTGGAACTTGATCTAACATAAGATAGGATGATGATGTGCTAGATGATTGGTACATAAAAGGGTCATTTTAAACTGGACTTCCTGTAGAATCAGTATAATCAGCAGGTCTCCTGTTGTGTCACATGCAGTTTGGATATTTCAGCACAAGCCACAAGAAGCTGGGGTTTTAAATGCAAGAGACACGGTCACTAGCTAACTGTTCGAGTCAGCTGACGAGAGCCCTGTGTGGCACAGTACCTCTGTAGCGTGGCTCCATGTGGTAGCTGTAACGTTGATTAATGCAGTAAACACCTGCACAAAGAAAAGAAAGACCACAAGATTTATATGACTATCATAAAGAACATTGCTAAAATCCTCTTAAAAATCTATTTATACGCATGAAATTTTTATAGTTCTTGACATTTTAGATGCTCTATAAATGTACAGGGAGTGCAGAATTATTAGGCAAGTTGTATTTTTGAGGAATAATGTTATTATTGAACAACAACCATGTTCTCAATGAACCCAAAAAACTCATTAATATCAAAGCTGAATGTTTGTGGAAGTAGTTTTTAGTT
>NW_024582856.1:86051-97886 GCF_018398535.1 Haplochromis burtoni | reverse complement strand
TTGTGTATTAAGGTCCATTAAATAAGAAGTGGGTTTTTTCTTCTTCAAGCAGGACACCATGTGTGATATGCGAAAACTGCAGGTAAGTAAAACCTTTTTTATTCCTAAAGTTATATTTAGGACAATGTCTCCTGTAGTTATTACCTTATGCCACATACTATCCACTAACAGAGTAGCTAACAGTAAGTTAGTAGCTAATGTTAGCTTAGCTAATAGTAAGGTTGTCGTGACATAAGCTGAACATTACATTATTATTGTAAATATGGATAGAGAACTAGATGCAGCAAGTACACACACACACACACACACACACAACACACACACACACACACACACACAGCACGCCACACACACACACACACACACACAAGTTCCACATAATAAAGACTGTAGATGAAGTAAAATACAAATTATATCAAAGCAGCCATAAAAATAATAAAAAGGAGAACCAAAGTTCAAGTAATGCAGATACCTGTGAGTTGTAAAGTACTGAAGTACAGTACAGAGTAAATGTTGATCAGCTTTTTGAATGAAAATGAGATGGAGACTCACCTAAACTAAGTGCTAGTTGATAAAAGCTGAGGTCAGTCTGCTTTAATATTTTTAATTATGCACCACACTGAGTTTTGTAGTGTGGAAGCGATATCTGCAGCAAACATGGGGTGCACTAGACCATATTGATTTAAAAGCTTTTGTGAAATAAGGTGAAATAATATAATAATGTATAATAAATATTGCATTAATTAAAATGTTCAAAGGTTGATTCTGTTCATCTGGACGTCGCGATATCTGGGAGAAACGTTTCGTCACTCATCCAAGTGACTTCTTCAGTCTCACTTTGGAGATTTATTTTCCTGGATGAATGAGAATGCATCAAGACATTAATTAAAATGCATTAACATGTAAAAATCTTAAAACAAAAACTTTTTTACAAGCCAATAAAACTCTAGTCCACTGACCTTAGGGTTGTTAGGTTACTACTTAATTATTACTAATATTAATAAAGGTTTACACCATTGTAATGTCTTGTTTTCAGCGTCACAAACATTTTGCATCAAAGTACAGGTCAAACTTCAGAATGATGATATGCTTGGGTGTTTTCATTACAGCCACTCATTCTCCTTTAAAGGCTTAAAGGCAACATCTCCTTCATTCACTTGCAGATTTAAAACTATTCACATTCAGAAGACTTTATTTTTCCCCAAGGGGCAATTAAGAGACTGACCTTGCCGACCGTACAGACAATACCATCTATGTTGGAGACAAAACACTGTCAGTGCTCCTGTTACGATCAGCAAGCCTGAACACAGAGTACAGGTACATTTCAATGCCTTAGAAATTTCTATTGCATAGACTTTTTATTTTATTTGACTTTGACCTTTGACTGTACTTATTATTTATGTATTTTTGCATTTAAAAAAATGTTTTCGTTCAAATATGTCATTTTAATATGGCACATAAATAAAGTCAAAGGGTTTAGTTTTTTGACAGATGACCACTTCCTTCTGTTTTTTCACTCTTTAATATTTTATTGTTGCCCATTAATAAAACAAAAGTATTTCTTATCCCATTACATGATGGAATAATTACTCGATTACTAAAATAATCAATAGCTGCAGCCCTACTGAAAAGAGCTTTCAAAGACTTAAAGGTGTGACCCAATACTTTTGTCTGCATAGTGTTTGTAGAATTGAGGAAAACAACTGTGGGAACAGGTTTCTCTCGGGGAATTACCTGCACTACAAGGGTATACTGTTATTTGTTAACACTTTCACATACGCTGTTCTTTTAAGATCCTACATATCCTGTTTTTTACATTTACCGGTCAATAACATATTTAGCTGCAAAAGGTTATCCAGCAAGAGAACAGGGATAGAGCTGGACTGGCACTTCAGGCAGTATAAAGCCTCAATGCTGGACATCTGATTTATCAAGCTTCACCCAGTTATCTATGGGCTGCTCAAAGATGCAGTGGCCAGCAGAATGGCTAATGTAGGACAGGGCATAACTAAGGCTGTCCTCGTGTTTAATGATGATGAATATTTCAAAGCACACTCCTCCACTGCCTCTATTTAAAACTCGACTTAGCAACAGACCTTGAACCAACTGGGTTCACAGGAGGATGAACACCTATTCAACCTACTGAGAAACTAAGCCAGACTAAGATATTGATGTAAAGGAGGAGGCAACAAAAAGATTATTGAGATAAAATGGTTGAATACTTTGCACTAAAAGGGACTAAGAATGAGTTCACTTGGTAGATTTTCCACTGAAACGCCAACAGTCAAGGGCTTTGCCTTTGAATGCAGAGCTTGCATTCTGACCTAAAGCTAATGAGGGATGTCAGTGTTTTACAAAAACGGCTGCGTTAATAATGTCAGGAGGCTGACTGCAGTGATTATATTGGACGCCAGCTCTGTTCTGGTCCTGTGCCTACGTAACCATTAAAACACTATGAAAACACTAAGAATACAGGTTTGGACAGCTTTCTTAATACAGTGGGGCAAAAAAGTATTTAGTCAGCCACCGATTGTGCAAGTTCCCCCACCTAAAATGATGACAGAGGTCAGTAATTTGCACCAGAGGTACACTTCAACTGTGAGAGACAGAATGTGAAAAAAAAATCCATGAATCCACATGGTAGGATTTGTAAAGAATTTATTCGTAAATCAGGGTGGAAAATAAGTATTTGGTCAATAACAAAAATACAACTCAATACTTTGTAACATAACCTTTGTTGGCAATAACAGAGGTCAAACGTTTACTATAGGTCTTTACCAGGTTTGCACACACAGTAGCTGGTATTTTGGCCCATTCCTCCATGCAGATCTTCTCGAGAGCAGTGATGTTTTGGGGCTGTCGCCGAGCAACACGGACTTTCAACTCCCGCCACAGATTTTCTATGGGGTTGAGGTCTGGAGACTGGCTAGGCCACTCCAGGACTTTCAAATGCTTCTTACGGAGCCACTCCTTTGTTGCCCGGGCGGTGTGTTTTGGATCATTGTCATGTTGGAAGACCCAGCCTCGTTTCATCTTCAAAGTTCTCACTGATGGAAGGAGGTTTTGGCTCAAAATCTCACGATACATGGCCCCATTCATTCTGTCCTTAACACGGATCAGTCGTCCTGTCCCCTTGGCAGAAAAACAGCCCCATAGCATGATGTTTCCACCCCCATGCTTCACAGTAGGTATGGTGTTCTTGGGATGCAACTCAGTATTCTTCTTCCTCCAAACACGACGAGTTGAGTTTATACCAAAAAGTTCTACTTTGGTTTCATCTGACCACATGACATTCTCCCAATCCTCTGCTGTATCATCCATGTGCTCTCTGGCAAACTTCAGACGGGCCTGGACATGCACTGGCTTCAGCAGCGGAACACGTCTGGCACTGCGGGATTTGATTCCCTGCCGTTGTAGTGTGTTACTGATGGTGACCTTTGTTACTTTGGTCCCAGCTCTCTGCAGGTCATTCACCAGGTCCCCCCGTGTGGTTCTGGGATCTTTGCTCACCGTTCTCATGATCATTTTGACCCCACGGGATGAGATCTTGCGTGGAGCCCCAGATCGAGGGAGATTATCAGTGGTCTTGTATGTCTTCCATTTTCTGATGATTGCTCCCACAGTTGATTTTTTCACACCAAGCTGCTTGCCTATTGTAGATTCACTCTTCCCAGTCTGGTGCAGGTCTACAATACTTTTCCTGGTGTCCTTCGAAAGCTCTTTGGTCTTGGCCATGGCGGAGTTTGGAGTCTGACTGTTTGAGGCTGTGGACAGGTGTCTTTTATACAGATGATGAGTTCAAACAGGTGCCATTCATACAGGTAACGAGTGGGGGACAGAAAAGCTTCTTACAGAAGACGTTACAGGTCTGTGAGAGCCAGAGATTTTCCTTGTTTGAGGTGACCAAATACTTATTTTCCACCCTGATTTACGAATAAATTCTTTACAAATCCTACCATGTGGATTCATGGATTTTTTTTTCACATTCTGTCTCTCACAGTTGAAGTGTACCTCTGGTGCAAATTACTGACCTCTGTCATCATTTTAAGTGGGGGAACTTGCACAATCGGTGGCTGACTAAATACTTTTTTGCCCCACTGTACATAATTCATTTTAAAAGCACATTTTATATTTACTCATGCTATCTTTGTCTAGAATAAAAATTGGATTGATGATCTGAAACATGGAAATGTGATGAATCTCCAAAAAATTTGAAATTAGCAAGGAGGTAAATACTTTTTGACAGCAGTATGAACAGATAGATGAAGTTGCTAACCTCAAGAAATCCTCCCAGTGGCTAGAAAAGACTTATTTAAAAGACACTACAGATCCAGTGATCACGGTAGCACAAGAACAGCACCACATCCATAGGGGCAGAAGTCTACCACAGCTGACCTCTATCTTGGAGAACAACCACTACACACTGTCCATGTCAGTTTTGATAAGCTAGCAAAGTTTCATTTGTTTTCAGCTTCCAGACTTTACTTAGTTTGTAATTGAAGTATAAACAGGGCACCAACTCTGAGAAAAAAAGACTATGGAACCCAATGACAGGTTCATCCATCCATCTTCTTCTGCTTATCTGAGGACGGGTCGCGGGAGCAGCAGCCTAAGCAGCTTGTCCGGGGGAACACCATGCTTTCCCAGGCCAGCCAAGAGATATAATCTCTCCAGCGTGTCCTGGGTCTGCCCCGGGGCCTCCTCCCAGTGGGACATGCCCAGAACACCTCACCCAGGAGGCGCCCAGGGTCCTTGTCAGATGCCCGAACCACCTCACTGGCTCCTTTCGATGTGGAGGAGCAGCGGCTCTACTCTGAGCCCTCCCGGATGGCTGAACTACTATCTCTAAGGGAGAGGCCAGCCACCCTTCGGAGGAAGCCCATTTCTACTGAACCCATCCCTGACCCGGAGTGGGCTCTCCACCCTTTTCTGGCCCAATGAAAGGTGCTATATGCACTGATGTGGACACTAAGTCAACATCAGTGCGATATCATCAGCAGAAGACAGCTACGATCAAAGCTGGAGATTCAAAGGCAACAGCACAGTGAAAACAATAGTGAGAATAATGGACAAACATTCTCTATACACACACACACACACACACACACAACACAAATATATATATATATATATATATATCTAGTATAATACACCTTTAGAGAGATGCAGTTCGATTCCTGCCTGGGGCGTCTGTATCCAGTAAGGGTCCTAAGGCTAGACCCCCTATGCTAAGCGAGCCTACCGCAGACATGAGCGAGACAGATAAATATGAAGGCATGCCGGCTCGGACGTCGCCCGGATCAACAAGGTCCGCGTCAGGTGTTGAGGAACCAGGGCACCCTGACGAAAAGTGGGCTACTGGAACAAGAAGGCATCGGTGGGCAAGAGACGAAAACAGGGCGTTGTTGGAATGCTACTACGCAAGTAACCCCGGCGGAAGGGGCTACATGAATAGGATGACGGACCTATGGATTCTTCGATACCCAACATCCACAATGACGGCGAAACAACTAGTAGCTCAGTGTTCCAACATTCGAAAGAAGGGACTGCTCTCACAGCTAGAGATTGACGAGGTACAACACAAATGCTACGGCAAGGAGGAGTCAGGACGCCAGGTCAGGGGGGAGATATCATCACCCCCACCCGAGATTGGGTACATAGCCCCAAGTGCGATAGGAGAAGGATCGTTGAGTGCGAGAGGAACTGACCTGAAAAATAGGATAATGGCCAAGCTTGAAACCTGGATCCCCCGTAGCCGGTTACCAAGATTACGTGAAGTACCCTCAGAAGGTCTGCTAGATGATGTTAATGCAGCACTACGGGCAATACCTACAACAGATCCGGGCCATCAACACGTACGCCCTGCCCGTGATCAGGTACCCTGCTGGGGTAATAGGCTGGCCAAAGGAGGAGATAGAAGCCACTGACATAAAGACAAGAAAGCTCCTTACCATGCATGGAGGGTTTCACCCCAAGTCCAGCACCCTGAGGCTGTACGCTAAGCGGAAGGAAGGGGGCCGGGGACTGGTGAGTGTCAGCACCACAGTCCAGGATGAGACAAGAACATCCAAGAATACATTGGGAAGATGGCCCCAACTGACCGAGTGCTCAGTGAATACCTCAGGCAGCAGAAACCCAAGAAAGAGGAGGGAGACGAGGAACCATCATGGAAGGACAGGCCCCTGCACGGTATGTACCACCGGCAGATAGAGGAGGTGGCTGATATCCAGAAATCCTACCAGTGGCTGGACAAAGCTGGACTGAAAGACAGCACAGAGGCACTAATCATGGCAGCACAAGAACAAGCTCTGAGTACAAGATCCATAGAGGCTGGGGTCTATCACACCAGGCAAGACCCCAGGTGCAGGCTGTGTAAAGATGCCCCAGAGACAATCCAGCACATAACAGCAGGGTGCAAGATGCTAGCAGGCAAGGCATACATGGAACGCCATAACCAAGTGGCCGGCATAGTGTACAGGAACATCTGTGCCGAGTATAACCTGGAAGTCCCGAGGTCAAAATGGGAGATGCCCCCAAGGGTGGTGGAGAATGACCGAGCTAAGATCCTGTGGGACTTCCAGATACAGACGGACAAAATGGTGGTGGCTAACCAACCGGACATAGTGGTGGTAGACAAACAGAAGAAGACGGCCGTAGTGATCGATGTAGCGGTTCCGAATGACAGCAATATCAGGAAGAAGGAACACGAGAAGCTGGAGAAATACCAAGGGCTCAGAGAAGAGCTCGAGAGGATGTGGAGGGTGAAGGTAACGGTGGTCCCCGTGGTAATCGGAGCACTAGGTGCGGTGACTCCCAAGCTAGGCGAGTGGCTCCAGCAGATCCCGGGAATAACATCGGAGATCTCTGTCCAGAAGAGCGCAGTCCTGGGAACAGCTAAGATACTGCGCAGGACCCTCAAGCTCCCAGGCCTCTGGTAGAGGACCCGAGCTTGAAGGATAAACAGCCCGCAGGGGCGTGCTGGGTGTTTTTTTTTTTTTTATATATCGTATCAGGGGGCGTTGGGGCTTAATAGCATTGTTTCTTCCTCCCCTCAGCAAGTATTGCTAGTCTATCTATCTCAACTTCCTGTTAAGCACACTGCTTTTTGCTGTTTTCCCTCAGAAGCTCAAAATCTAGCGCTTTTCAGTCTGTGTCCAATCTATATCATTTCAGTCTATACCAAGCATAGAACAGCAGTTCCTTCATTACACATAAATTACTATTGTATAGAAAATATTGCATGTTAGTCTATTGCACACTGAAATGTGGATTGCATATAGAAATATATATCATACTGGATACATTTGATTTTGTGTGTATTTTACTGATTTTGTTTTTCGCCATCAGTCTGACTGTGGTGGAAAAGAAGCTGTTGTGGAAGCGTGTTGTGTGTGTGACAGACTGTCCACTCTGCTGCATCTCTGGCTGTATCCTGATTGTTTTGGTGCAAAGAGGGTGTGACCTGAAGCAACACATCATCAGAGACCTGACAATCTCTGATGATGTGTTGTTCTCTTTTCTTACAGCGCTCTGTGTCCACTGATGGAAGATCCGTTCATATAATCCTCTCTGCAGGCTTTATGACTCTCTGGAGAGTTTGTGGCTGTAGTGAGACTCAAAGTAGCCACCAACCAAGAACCCCCAGCTACCTGACAGAGTTTCATTAGTGGAAATGCTTATAGATGTGAACACTGCTCTACGCACCATCCCCACTGGCAGTATCACTGAAATCTTAAGTACCTGGGTATTCCACAGGCCAGTGGGAATGATTCAAAAATACATGAAGTTCCACATTTCATGATGAAAAACAGAGCATCTGTAAATACATCAGAAAGACGGCCCTCAGAGATTGCCTCAGACAGCTGAAGACAAATGGTGATGCTGAACAGGAAGAGGAATTCATGGACATGGACAACCAAGTCCCTGCATGGGATTACAATCAACAGATAGATGAAGTTGCTAAGATCAAGAAATCTGTCATGGTTTGTGTCTCTGTGTCTGAGGAGCGTGTGGGATGCCCCGGTGGCCACCCTCAGGCTGGGCCATCACCTTCACACCTGCATCCCACTCCAGGCGATTACCAGGAGGACTTAGGGGATCATCAGGGGGTCCTTTTGTCCCTCTGTGGGGGGTCACTCCCACTAGGTTTATATCTGGGACTCTCCACCATTTGACCTTAGAACTGAAGAAGCTTCTCGGATGAGAGGTGAAACGTCTTCAAGCAACTTAAAGAAGTCCAGACGCTTTTCTTTGCAAGCTCCTTTGACCACCAGGAGGACTATTTAACTCTGCACAGACGGCTGCTCCACGCCAGTCTGTTAGTCACCCCTCAGTGGTAACTTGGCTCCCCGCAGAGTGTGTATCTAAGTGTTGCTTGAACTGTGTTAATTCTATCTCCATGTGCTCAGGTTACTGTCTGGTGTTTCGTACCTGCCACCTGCCTGCTTGGATCTCTGAGTGCACCACCTCAGAGTCCCACGGTCCGGCTCTGGCCAGATTGTTATAGCCCTGTCTTGTTGTGCCTCTCCCTTCCCCTGTACACGGACCTTTTCCCCTTTGTGTTGCAGCCTCCCAATGACGACTTCCCTGTGTGCTTTGTCCTCCTGGTTTTCTTCAGTTTGGCGATTTCGCCTCCCTTGGTTGTTCCGGGTCACCTTTTTTTAAATAAATAAAACCTGTACTTGCTCACTCTGAAGCGTATTGACTTTTCTTTTGGGTCCCGCTTGTGTGCGCGATCTGCGGTTAATGACACTTATTTGTAATTATGAAGTGTTTCTACTTCTGTACTTCTGAATTACTTTTTAATGGAATCAGACAAACTGACCTTCATTGCAGAGGGAGCCAAAAAATCCAGCGAGACATTTGCAGTGGCCGGTGATGTGGTGGCATGCCCCATCGCTGTGGACACACTGAGGACACATCTGACTGCAACGATGGCCATAGAAGCCAGGAGAACATGCTGTGGAGGAAAAATCCACATTATGGCTCATCATGTGCACTCTGTGATGCTGTGTGTACTGGGAATAGCGTTCTAGGCATTCCCTCGTCCCATGGGTCAGCCTGTTAGCTGTATTAGTTTTGATTTGTTTTTCCTTCCCGCACAGGAAGGACTCATAAGTCTTCCTCTGGCCTTTAATTTGCTTTAATTGACGTAACTCTAATTGCTCTAACTGGCAAGGCAACCCTCTTCCCTCATGCTACAGGATTTTCCTCATTATGATAATTGTGTAAATTGTGAATCAAGAGAGCTTAAATGTATTACTCTGATGCCAAAAGAAGCAGAAGAAATGGTCATACAAACACACTCCATGTACTCACTCTATGAGCATCATCAGACTTGGGCTCGATTTCAAGCAGATGCAACATGAATGAGTTGGAGATATTTTCTTAAACAAAATAAATGAACTTTAAGCTTCAGTTTCACTGGGCCATTACCATGGGAATTTAGACTCTTAATTTCAGAACACCAGCATCACCCATTAAATAAACCACCGTGTACAGGTTAATATGCAGGGTGACACACAGATCCCTAATGTCAGTAAAAATGGCGATATCCTTGTGGTTATTTTCACCCTGACTGAAAACAAGCCTCAATATTGATTTCTGTAAAACTCTGATGTTTTCTCCTCCTCTGAATCTTTACAGAAGAGGTGGAAGTGCCAACATAACCCACAGCATCCCTCTGGCCAGCCACGAGGACTGTTTCTGTTTTCGTAAGACAAATGCTGCGATCATTAAATTTGCTAATTAGTTCTGAAACAAATTTACACAGACTTTATTTCAAAGACCTGCGAAGAAGTTACAAACTGGAATAACAAAGATTATCCAGTAGAAACAGTGCACCAGGTGGCAGCTATCACTTTATTCTAGTGCCGTTAATCTCGTTAAAATGACGTTAACGGCATAACCGCATTAACGCGGTAAATCTCCGTTAGCAAGTTAGCGCCCCGTGCGTGGGACTGCACGGCGTCAACGCGTTAGCAAGGTTCACTCGTTAGCACGTTAGCGCTGTCCAGCCCCATGCACGGGGCGATCTGGGCTAACGTGCTAACAGAGATTTACCGCGTTAATGCAGTTATGCGGTTAACATCATTTTAACGAGATTAACGCTGACAGCAGTACTTTATTCATTTCTCCTTTTTTACTAATTGTATAGGAGTCTTGCTAATAGTACTATTTGTAGTTCCTATTTAAAGCAGAATGTCAGGACTGCAGCTGTGGTCGAGTGAGTACAGTACACGATTGCAGAAACGTGGGTGTGAAAAATAATCCCTTACTTCTTCTGCAGTTGGTGCCCCGGTAGCCTGGAGCGCACACACAGGTGCCGTCCTCTGGAGAACAGGAGCCCCCGTTCTCGCAGGTGCAGCTGTAGGAGCAGTTGGGTCCCCAGCGACCCTCCTCGCACACACTGTCACAATGGACACCTGCACAAAATACACACAAACACACACAATGTAGGCTATAGTAAAGCAAACAGCTTTATTCTGCCGAGCGCTGAGCTATGAGCTCTTAAATAAAGTCAAACTGGTGAAAGGTGAAAAGTGAGACGGCAGGGTGATAAAAAAAAAAAAAAATCAGCAGAGATGAGTAGAGTTCTCACAGGAACTCAGCTAGCAGTTAACATAATGCTGTACTAGCAAACTGTGGGCTGTAGTAAGTAAATCTGGTCACCTTCACTTAATTGATGTCTTCCAATTGGCCCCCGATTGTGATATTTGTGATATCTGTTGATCGATGTAATGTTTAGACACTTATTAAGCATTGGAAATATCAATAAACTGTTATTTAGTTCATTATATTATAATCAGGCTGTCTGCAGGTTTTTGTGTTGTGTGTGTTAGTCTAAAACAAAAAGATGGTAAACTGGTGTGCATGTAAAGGTGATAACTGGCATTATGTTCAACAAAACCAAAAATGCTTTTAATTATTTTGCTGTCTAAATATTCATTTGTGTGTGCACATGTATGAATAAATGTCAGTTTATATGAATAAACACATAAAATCTCACAAATACTACCCAAGACTTTTCCCCCGTCTAATTCTTTGGTAAAGTGTCTCCGTCTTTCATCAGTCTTGCATGTGTGTGTGCGTGTGTCCTGAGGGGCAGCAGTCTGTCTGCACAAAAACTGGTCTGCACAATAGTTCAGAGCCCGTACGGCTCACAGGGGACAGTCTGACGGAATAAAAACAGAGAGTATGTGTAAATACAGTACACGTCTCACTTCAGCCTGCAGCTCATTAGAAACTTTCTTTGACATTTAACATTTATTTCAGACATTATGATGCAATTAATAACATTCTAACATCTAAACTTAACATAAAAAGTAAAGAAATGTTTGTTTGGTCGATTATTTCTTTGTTGTAACAATCCTTCTTTTCAATAGATCGTAGAGTGCTGCTGGAAAGTCAGTTTATTTCCCTTTACATCCCTAAGATCTCTTTAAATAGTAGGGTTGTGTATGTGAATTGCACCCCTGAAAAAACTGCCACCGAATCTTCTCAGCCAATGCCCAACAGCTTATTCTGTTATTGACTCTTGATTTTGAGCTGGTACTGCAGGTGCTGGCTGTCAGGTTCCTGATTGGCCCAGATTAACAGCACCTTTGAGCGCAGACTCAGAGCTGGTGTCTGCTTCAAACATGTCCTGTTTATAATTATATCTATGTACCTCTATCCTTCAACAATGCATTCATATGTAGTAGGGGTGCAACGATATTCGTATCGATATTGAACCGTTCGATACAGTGCTTTCGGTTCGGTACGCATATGTATCGAACAATACAACATTTGTAATTTATTTTATCAACTTTCCTTCTGACGATGCTGTCTGTGTTG
>NW_024582856.1:52924-84826 GCF_018398535.1 Haplochromis burtoni | reverse complement strand
CTGTCCCACTTTGTCCCACTTTTTCAGAGATCATAGTGGTCCGCAGGTGCGCATTCGCTGTCAAAATAAAAAACACGCACAAGGGTTAGGGTTAAATTTAAAAACTGTACTTTTGAGTTAAAATATATATATGACTGCTTATGTTTATATATACCAAATTTTCCAGTGCTTGAGCCTACAATAATAATTAATCTTATCGTATGTTATCTTAAAATCACCCATTAGAATTATTTTTTCCGAACACTAAATCAGTCACAAAAATCAAATCAAAACTCTAAGTGCCAGCTGGACAACAGATAACTATAAACTGCTTTTTCAGTTATCTGTTGTCCATCGATGGTTAATTCAATCAGTTCCAGTTCAGTTCAATTTTATTTTATTTATATAGCACCAAATCACAATATTGTTATGTAGAGACAGTAATACAGAAAAACCCCAACAATCACACGACCTCCTATGAGTACGCACTTGACAGTGGGAAGGAAAAACTCCCTTTTAACAGGAAAAAACCAGCAGAACCAGTCTCAGGGAGGGGCGGGGCCATCTGCCGTGACTGGTTGGGGTTGACAGGGAAGGAGACAGGACAAAAGACATGCTGTGCTTCATAAGTTGAAGATTGCTGCTGCTGCTCGTCCATCCTGTCTTGAGAATTCTGACAGGACGACTCGGGTGTGTTGGTTCCTTTAAACTGACGTATTCATCCCGCTGTAACCAGGTTTCCTTCAGTCAGAATAAACTGATGTGTTGATCAGTTATTAAATCCTTTACTAACAGGGACCTTATGTGTACTGATCCACATTTAAGTGCTTTATCTTTGGTGCAGTTGAGGATGCTATATTGTTATTTAATTTCATTTGGAATTGTTTTTTTGTGAACAGACATAGTTTCTGCAGGGATGCAGCTCTGGATCATAACAGGAGGAAGGACGCTGCAGAGGTGGTGTATAAGACTCTGCTTCCTGGTCCCAACTCTGGATAAATTTGGTCAGACTTCTACAAATGAGAGCTGCTCCATCTAAAGGGGGATGGGTACCATCTCTCCTAACAACACCACGTTTTCCCCAGAAAGTTGTTCAGTTTACACTTTACTCTCTGCAGACTTTTTAAATTTGATCTCACTGGGTCAGAGTGTAAATAATCACAGGAGAATCTTTGGGGTCTTTAATTGATATGCACTGTATTATCTTTCAGCTTCACAGACTCTCACAAGTCTAATTGTCATTCATAGTTATTACCTGAACTGTAATTACACAGGCTTACTAATTTCAGTCTAACGCAGATATCTGGTGTTTCTTTGTTTCTTCAAACTTCATGTAGTCGTTAACTCTAAACTTTGCTCTATCTATTCATCAATATGTTGAAGTTTCCCTCAATGTCAATTCATTATCAGTTTTCCCTCTGGCAGTGAATTAAAATGTCCTCTCCATATTCATCACCTCTCATATTGATCCTCTCTCACCACAAGTTTACTAATTGACAATTAGTGGATGAAACAAGGAGAGGTACAACTCGAACATGACAATTAATAAAGTAAACAAGGGCACGGTGAAGTGTAATATCACTGCTGAGGAGAATGTTTATGTAAAAAGGCTCTCTTGAAAGGTGCCTTATCCGTGGGAACATTTGTAAAGTTGAATTATTGAAAACAGCTCAAACTCATCCAAGCTTGAACGTCCCTAGTTTTAGAATTATAGGTTTGAATCTGCTGTGTGTTTGTCATATTGATTTGTAGTCTGAATTCATACCTTATTGTTGTCTGCACCCTTCTCCTCTGTCTTCTATTCCCCATCCATGTTTTATTTTATTCTCCTCTACTGAATGTGTGTTGAGGTATTTTCCATAACTGCTCCAGCTGCCCTCATTTCAGAGGGTCTAGATATGGCCCATGATCCCATGTCCCCTGAAGAGGCCAAAGGTCAAACTAAAGTGCATTTTTTAAGCTCTTCTGGAGTGTTTTTGATGAAGATTCATCAGTTTCATTGGATAGTTTTCAACGAAGTTGTTCTTCTCTGAGACCATGTGACTATAGAGGCACATCTAAAATAATTTTTAAACCCACTCTCAGTATATTTATTACTTTGTTGTGCACCTTCGATTTGATCTTCCAAGGGCTGGTTTTAGAGAGACACGAGACGCACGACAGCTTAAATAAAACTAATACAGTGGTCGGATTTCAGGTAAATTCATCAGTGGTACAAAGTCACTATGTTGACTTAAACACCATTAAATGTACCAAAAAATGTAATTATTCAGTGCCATCAGCCAGCAAGTGTCATTGATTGCTACCATGGAAACACTAATGCCAGGGGAATGTATCATGGGTATGGCACAGGTCTTACACAATAAGCTGCAAAATGAAGAAGAAGCTTCTGAAGAAGCTTCTCGGATGAGAGGTGAAACGTCTTCAAGCAACTTAAAGAAGTCCAGACGCTTTTCTTTGCAAGCTCCTTAGACTACGATGACCTGGATGACTGAGAAGCTTCACAGACACCTGCCTGTGAAAGTGTCACACATGGTTTATAAAGCACTTTGAGTGCTCGAGTAAAGTAACAATTTCATATAGTTCATATTCATATTGCACCAAATCACAACAACAGTCACCTCAAAGTGCTTAATGCTTCTATGTGAAGACTACAATAATACAGCTAAACCCCAACAATCAGACGACCCCCTTTGAGCAACTTTGGTGAGACTGGGAAGGAAAAACTCCCTTTTAACAGGCAGAAACCTCCAGCACAACCAGGCTGACATAAGCTTTGTCCGAAAGGAAAGTTTTAAGTCTACTCTGAAAAGTAGAGCTGGTGTCAGTCCCCCAAATCCAAGCTGGGAACTGGTTCCACAGAAGAGGGATCTGAAAGCTGAAAGCCTCCCACTTTACTTTTTAATATCCTAAAGAACAGAAGAAAGACAGCAATCTGAGAGCGGAGTGCTCTATTGGGGTGATATGGGCAGTATGGAAAGATGGGCTCTGATTACTCAATATTATTTGCTATATAAGAACCAGTCCGTTTGCCATTTACATAATGTTTCAGCACAAGACATATGTTACATTACTGTGCTCAACATTAGGCCCTGTCCCACTTTGTCCCACTTTTTCAGAGATCATGTTTCAATCCTTCTGTTCACTCTTTAGTTGAAAAAAGTAAAGGAAAAGACAAATGTGATTTTTTTTGTGATATGTGTATATTCAATGTTGGGTCAGTGAACTATACGTTATAGAATAGAATTCTGTAGAATAGAAAAGTGCTATATAAGAACCACTCCAAATGCAATGCAAGTGGTGTAAAGCACCCAGCTACTGGACTCTAGAGCAGTGGAGATGTGTTAGAGCGGTTTCTGCAAGGCAGGACTTTTATCCGGGTCTAGTCTGACCTCACAAATGTTTAATAGAATAGCCAAAAATTCCCATGAATACAGGAAAACTTTGCCACAAGACTGGAAGCTGTTATAGTGGAAAAGGGTGTCATTAAAGTTACTTAATACTTTTAATAATATAGTGTAGAAGGGTTATTATTGTTATGAATATTCAGTGAATGCAAAATTGGGAAAATGCTTTGAATGGCATTTTGTCAAAAGACTGAAGCAGGCGTGCTGGTATGAATAAATATTCTACTGTACCACCAATATGCAACCAAACATGCACAAATTATATCACAGTTGCCAAATGCTTGACTTTGAGGTCAAGGCCACTAAAATGTGAACTTGTCTTGCTGATATTTCTGTGGTATCAATCTGAACATCATAGGTGTTCTTTCTAATGTTACTGGATTCACAGCATTTTCAAATGTTGGCTCAAACTGCAGCTCCATAACTCACCCGTCCAACCTGCAAGACAGCGGCAGAAACCCGTAACTGGATCACAGCCATCGGAGTTAACGCAGTCACATTTCTCTCTGCAATCCAAGCCGTACGATCCATCCTAACAGCACCAAGACAAACATCAGAGAAAACACATTTTTTCTTTTATTAAGTAACTTAACGAAACGTTAAAGAAGCAAAGTAGATGTCCGAGCTGATGAATAAAGAGAAAAAAATGAATGCTATGAGCACTCACAGGACAAGGTACGTCACAGTATTCATCCGTCCAGCCTGGGGAGCAAGCACAGGTTCCACTGACGGGGTTGCAAGCTGCCCCATTGGCACACTGACACGTCTGATTGCAGCTCAGTCCCCAGGTTCCACTGGAGCAAGGGATGGAGCAGTCGACACCCTGCCAACCTGCTCAGACGACAGATCATTTTAGTTTGTAATGGAACTTTACTCTGCAATTAAGTACTATAAGTTTTATATTTCCGTATGTTTGACCTTGTGATTTTGATTTATTTTATGACTTTTCTTCTAACTTGGTGTAATTGTAGTTTATAAGAATGTGGATCCTATTTTCTCTACATTATCCATCTTTGCTGTATTTGTTATAATGACTAAATACATGTCAATACCTATTTTATAGCTGCAACAGTGTCCAAGAGGCACGAGCCGACAGACAGACATATTTACAGTTTAAACAGATTATCAAAAGTAGTTTATTTGGAGCTAAAAAAAAGTCCCTTTCCCCATCTTTGATAAGTGTTTCCAACAAACAGTTTGAGTAATCGTTTTTCTGTTTAACTTCATTTCCTCTTCCAAGTAAGTCTGTCTGGTTGTTGTTTGAGTTTTTCCTGCAGTGACAAAAGTCATAGAAATAAGCCAAGCTGCAGGACACAGGAGTTCATCGTTACTAAGGGCTGTACATTGAATTATCAGAGCGTATGTTAAACATATATCCTGATAATTCAACTGTTCAGTTCAGTAATATTTTGGATTATTGTTTAAATGACTAAAAATGTATTTATCTTTTTAAAGGCTTTGCTTAACTTGAATGTAAGTAATAAGAAATGTTTCTGATTTGTCAATCCCTTCCATCCTTCACCATTTCCTGGGCTTTTCACACTAAAAACACTGAGCATATTAAAGTACATCAAAGTAAATTAAGTCATGGGTGACTAAAGAGAGAGTACGCGGGTTTCACAGGGTTCGTTCTTGTTCTAACCAAAGCTCTCAGGCCCTGGTCCTGTTTTCTGCTTCTTCAGATGTCTCTCTATTTTAATTACCTGTGGTCCCAACCACGTTCAGAGGTGTATAAATATTTAAACATGCTGATATTGAGAGATATTAAGCAAGCAGAAAAAAAGACCAGGTAAGGACTGGAGATTGTTACAGTTGATGTCTTCACATTTTTAGAGATGTGAAATTGAATGAATGGTGAAATTGGAGAAAATTTGGGGTTTCTGGTTTTCAAATGCAGGATCAATAAGAACAAACAAACAAACAAAAACAGGGCTAGGAGATCAAGGCTGGAACTTTTTAATATCAAATAGTTTGAAATTTTCTCAATTTTCTTTAAGAGTTTAGAAAAGTCCGAAAGTGTAGAAAATATCTGTCAAAAAAAGCTGCAAATAATTTCACTGAGTTACTGTGAAATATAACAAAGAAAAAGCAGCAAATTCCCAAATTTGTTTAGTGATCTTGTGGAATTAGCTAAAAACTTTTGTATGTGTACTAGAAGCACAACTTGAATAAAGCAAGAGTTTGGAAACATTATGTCAAGGCCATGTAACCTAACTTTTTAAAGGTTTTTATCACACTTGATCTCTTGAAATAAAAACAAGCATTTTTATCTCCTGGTGATCACTGAAATTCAAGTTATACACCCTTCCCCCCTCACATCAGATAGGCCTGGTTTTCTTCAGATTCAAATAAATGCAACACCATCAACATTTAATTAATTTCAATAGTCAACAGAATATGTAGTACTTAAAATAGCAGTTTTTCAAGCTCTTGTCAACGATATGCTCTGCAGCTTCTCCACAGGAGCATTCACATGTACATTTTTAGATTAGAAAGAAGTACCAGAGGCTCTGCTGAAAATGTTAGACATTCAGGGAAACACAACAAGTTACAGTGAAGACTGTGACTCCTTACAAAAACAATTTTGATAGTTGTTCCTCTTGTCCAATTCTAAAACATAATAATGAAGGAAATTTCAACACTCTGTCTTTAAGAACGTGCTTGTAAAGCACTACCTTCTCTGCAGATGCAGGAACCATCAGTGTGTGAGCAGGAGATCTCGTTTTGGCAGGAGCACGATGAGGAGCAGTTGATCCCGTACAGGCCTGCAAGACAGCTGATAGAGCAGTCGTCACCCTGGTCACACAAAAGGAGACAGGAAGGAACTGAAAAATAATGGTAAAGGTAAGATAAAAGGCCTGGAGTTGATTTGAGGTGAAGTGCTTGCATTTGGAAGATTTTGCTGTGAATGGACAACAGGTGGTCAAATCAGCTCTCCGTGAAGGTGAAACAAGCAATGCTTAAGCTCACAAAGACAGAAAAAACCCATCGGAGAAGTTGCTACTATATTAGGATTGGACTCAGCAATGCAAAAAGACCTGGACGTCCACAGGAAGACAGCTTTCCAGGATGATCGCAAAATTCTTTCTATTGCAAAGAGAAACCTCTTCACAACAGCCAACCAAGTGAGCAGCTCTCTCCAGGTGGTAGACGTATCGATATCCAAGTCTACCATAAAGAGAAGACTGCATGAAAGTAAATACAGGGTGTTCACTGCAAGGTGCAAGCCACTCATCAGTCTCAAGCATAGACTGGCTAGACGTTGCTAAAAAAAACACCCAAAAAAGCCAGCACAGATCTGGACAAACATTCTTTGGACAGATGAAACCAAGATCAACCTCTACGAGAATGATGGCAAGACAAAAGTATGAAGAAGGTGTGGAACAGCTCAGGATCCAAAGAACACCACATCATCGGTAAAACGCGGCGTCGGCAGTGTGACGGCTTGGGCATGCATGGCTGCCAGTGACACTGGGACACTCAGACGAATGAACTCTGAGGTGTTCAGAGACTGTCTGCTCAAATCCAGCTAAATGCAGTCAGATTGATTAGGCAGTGTTTCATAATACAGATGGACAATAAGCCACAACATACGGCCAAAGCAACCCAGGAGTTTATTGATGCAAACAACCTGATCTTAACCCAACTGAGCTGCATTTCACTTGCTGAAGATTAAACTTTGCACAGAAAGACCCACAAACAACCAGCAACTGAATGCTGCTGCAGCAAAGGCCTGTGAGAGCATTAAAAAGGAGGAAACCCTGGGTGTTGATTTAGCTCACTGCGATGAGCAGGTGACCATATGTCGCATGGCTGAGACCAGCCGGCCCACATTCGATTCCAACCTTTTGCTGTATATCTTCCCCCATCTCTCGCCCTCCGCTTCCCTGTCACTCTTCACTGTACCCTGTCAAATAAAGCTGTAAAAAGGCCAAACGAAAAGGAGGAACCCAGCATTTGGTGATGTCCATGAGTTCAAGACTTCCAGTTGTCATTGCCTGCAAAGGCTTTTCAACCAATTATGTAGTAATGAACATTTTATGCTCAGTTATTTAATTTGACCAATTATTTTTGTTTAAAAATCCCTTCCTTTTTATGCAATCTTTTCTTTCAACTCACTGAATTAAAACTGAGTCTAGTCTGCACTTCAACTGCATCAGAATTGTTTCATTTAAAATTGAACCCCCTGTCTGGGGCTCTCCTCAGCTCTTTCCAGGAGGGTGGCGTGGCTGCCCCTCCGATGGTCCTCCTTGGGCTCTCACGCTCCTGAGGGCCACCAGATGTCTCCTCCATGCCTGCTTCATGCAGGCACATTACAAGGAGAATCCTTTTGAATACAAGTGCGCTCACGCACACAGGTGCTCACAGGCTTTCTTGCCTCCCACCTCAAAGCACATTCTGCGCTGTCAGTCTTGTGTGCTGCAAAATAAAATCCAATATTTAGTATTTACTGTTAGTTACACTTATCTAGGTTATTGCTGCAGTGCTGTTTTTATTGTGTTGCTCTCCTTTTACTTGTTTTCTTTTTTTGTATCAACAGGTAAACAGCGGATTTGTTTTTTAGTGTCTTCTCTGTCTGTCCCTCTTCCCGTCTGTCTGTCTGTCTGTCTGTCTGTCTGTCTGTCTGTCTGTCTGTCTGTCTGTCTGTCTGTCTTTCTTTCTTTCTTTCTTTCTTTCTTTCTTTCTTTCTTTCTTTCTTTCTTTCTTTCCCTGCCCCCAGGCATGTCTGTCCTATTTGTGACTTAAAATAAAATAAATTGAATAAATAAATAATAATAACAAAGGTCAATCAAGTGGACCAATATGGCAAAGCCATAATGATCTACTTAGTAAAATAAATCCATCTTTCTTGGCCTTCAGACAATAACTCTGATTGCTAAAGAACTGAAGAGGACAGGGGGGAAAAAATCATTGTGGTGATGTACAGAACCAAAATCTCTGTCCAAATATTTATGGACCCAACTGTATATGTGTGCTATGTGTTACATGTTAATGTACATGTATAAATATTTTTAATGTTGGAGAGTTCTGTATGTGTATGCAGCTGTCTAGAGGCAACCTTTTCAGAAAAATCTGAAACCTTCTAATTATAAATTAAAATCAAAGACCACTCCCAGTTCCCTCCAACAGTCCGTGTCAAGTTCTGCTCCCTTATTTTAAAATAGCTGTATAATTGTGGCTGCAATGTGTGAGCCTTGAAGCATTTTGGATAAAGAGTCAGAATAGAAAAGGTTTGGCATCGGTTTAAAGTTCTGAGGCAATGACATACTCACTGACATGAGCTTCCCCAGGCATTCCATATGAATCAATATTCAGGCTTAAATGAGTCACAAGTAGGGATGGGTATCTGTGGTGGGGCGTGGTCTGCGGTGCCGTGCAGGGAGGGCGGACGCACCTGCACGGCATCCTTAATCACGCCCGCCTAGTTAAAAACACGGGGACTCAGGGGTTTGGGTGTGTTGTGGTGTGACGTGAATTAAATAAAGATGGCTCTGAACGTTGCTCCGTGGTCCCGCCGTGCCTTATTCACGCCACAGTATCGAAACCCGGTTCTTGTTGAGAACCGGTTCCCACTGTCGATTCCAATCGCCCCGAATGACGTCACCACGTTGCGGAGCGTCATTTACCTGGCAGGAAACACGGCGCCTAAGCGGCTCAGACGCTCAAAAGTTTGGTTACACTTTACGAGAACGGATGCAACAGGGCAACTTGCAATACTTGAATAGTGGATATTTCATCTAAGGGAGGAAACACTACGAATATGCAAAAGCATTTGCTCACAAAACACGCGATGACCTTAAATGAATGTCGTGTTTTTAATTCCGCTCCGGACTCGTGAATCTCAACCCAGCAGCAGCGGTAACGTTTGCACGTCCTCTCCCGTTAATGCGGCAGGTAAATAATCAACTAACAGTGCATATTATGTTAGCGCGATCTGCCTTATTACAAACCTGCCATTACTGTGCATTTAGGTGACCATGATGAGAGAGACAGACAGAGTCTGGCTCAGATGCTGGCAGTTCTCGCTGCAGTCTACCGGTAGCGTCTCCTTTCAGGCCAGGATAGACGAATGTCACCGAGCAGTGACTCAGTTTGTGGTCAAAGGCTTGCACCCATTTGCCACAGCAGATGATTTTCGGTAAGTGAATGTGTTTAATTGTAGGCAGGGACATTACTGGATATTCTTGTGTAATTGCTACAGAATAATTTATGTTATACTTTGTTATTGCTACAGAAGAATATTTATTTTATTATTTTACATTTACAATTTTTTTTCCTGGGGACCCTGTGACACCCCATTGAAGAGCCGTAGGCTGGATCTCTTAAGATCTCACTGTTGTTTGCAAGCACCATGCTCTCCTTTTAAATGCACTTTAGAACAACACGCAGCAACACTACACATGAGCGGGAGGAGGGAGGTATGGGGTCTTCACACACCCCCGTTCTCTACTAGCCATCGGGGCGGGGGGGCTGGGAGGAGATGTTGGCTGTCCGATTGGCCTCCCTGCTGCTGCGGAGCCTGGGACGGTCTGCTTGCCTCCACCCCGGGGGGAAGGGTAACATCTCTTGGGTCTGGGTTCTGTTTCCCCCTCTGGGGGCGAGGGTACCTGGACCCGGGGTATAGAGTATGTTTGGGGAGTGTGATTGTGTGTACATGTCCATTTATGTCAATCCCTACGTTGGGTGAGTGCTGAGTGTTTGTATATGTGTGCATGAGGGTGGGAATGCATGTTTGTGTCTGTGTCTATATGTCAGGTCGGGTCTTAGACTCCACCTCTCTGGGAATTCCCAGGCCCTCCAAGGCCTATCTCCCCTCACCACTTATTACATTGCCACAAGAGAAAATGTTGTGTTGTTGTAAGCTGTTAGTTTATCTACATTGATAATGAAAACCAGAACCTCCACAAATCACAGTAACAAAGACTCCTGACTCTCAACTTGCCTCATCTACTGATTCACATAAGCATAAATGCTTTGTATGTAACATTTACTGATGAACACATGAGAGAGTAGCTAGACTGCAGACTAATCAATAAAGGACATGTTGTAGTGGCGAGACAGACAGCTTGGCATTAGCAGGATCTCTAACCTTATCCTGTGCTGATAGCATGCTGGGAGAGCAAGCTTCACACATCTGAAATCTCAGGCACCATGACACATTGATTGGGACCTCCAACATATAAACTTTGCCAATTAAAATTGTATGCTTCAAACCTGCTGCCTTTAAATTGCTATTAATCTAATATTCACAAAGCTATCCAAAAGACAGGAGGAGAAAGAGCTCTTAATAAATTTGAAACACTTGAAAAATAAATAAAATTGAACATCAATGTGTTCAGTAAGGAAAATCAACTGAATTTCCCAGGACTGTAAAGTCACCTCTTGTATAATAATTATGTACAGATTGGTGGATTAATGATCATTTACTTGGCAACTTTGATTTAAATTTTTGTTCTAAAAGCCAGTTATTTTCAGTTTTTAAATCAAAGATAACAAAACAAAAATAATGTGTTTTTTACTTCATAACCCAAACACTAGCTGTGCAGCCTTGGAGGAAAGCAAAGAAATTTAACAACTCTACGTAGTCCCCTAAAACAAACAAATACCATCACTGTCACTATAGGAATGGAGAGACTGAGTATCAAACTGCTGCTGCTGTACTTGGTTAGCAGATCATCAACGACTGTGATTGCCTCTACACTACTAACAATTACAGGAACACTTGGAAAACGCATCAGATCTCAGTAGGGAAAATTGTGCTGGATATCTATACAGATATGGACTGAGTAATGTGTTAGCAACAAAAGTATGAGGCACCGTTTGATAGAAATTAAAATCATGAACCTAAATTCACAGACACCCTGAAAATTAAAGTGAAACATTTAATTGCAGCAACTCTAAATTGGTGCGTTTTAGTTTGTATGGCATACAGATACTTGTAATGATGCCTGACAACGTTGGAACAACATGTGGTGTCCAGGGGAATCCCCTATGTTTCTGTTCACCCAACAACATCAGGTCTTCTATTGGATTTAAGTCAGGTGAGTATGGGGGTCAGTCAGTAGTATCAATTTCTTCATCCTCTCATATCATTGCCACATGAAGCCTGGGATTGTTGTGCAGCAGGAGGAACCCGATGATGTTAAAGGGTTCTGCTGACCCTTTCACTTCTCTCATGATGTGATCAGGGTGAGCCTGACCACACCTACGACAGGTCATTTGTCGGGTTCTGGTCGTGCTCATCCTGTTCCTCCTTGCACAAAAGAGCAGATATTGGTCCTCCTCATAGATTAAGTGTTGCAGAGTGTAGCATTATGGAAAAGAGTTGAGAGAATCCTCCACTAAACATTTTGGTTGGCATTACTTTTCATTTTTTTACTAATTGCATGCTTTGGTGTTTTTGTGTCTTGTGTGGGCCACACCCATGTGGGAGTGGAGATTCTACTCTAGTCCAACAGCCAGCTATCTGGAGTTGAGTACAGGGAGCAGTTGATTGGGAAGGATTTTAGGCCTTCTCTATAAAGGGGAGAGGGCAGGTTGTTGTTTTTTAGTAGGACACTGTTGGAGCAGGGAAGCCAGCTGACCTTGGAGACTCCAGGATGAAACACTTTAAAGGAAAGGATTTTTAACTTGGCCTGGTTTTGCTTTTAAAATAATCTGATGATGCTGGAGGGAGGACTCGTTTGAATTAGGATTCATGTGGATTTGCTGGGATAAAAACACTGGACTGGACACTATCTGTGCCCAAGGAAAGGAAACTGGTCAAGATTTAGAGAAGTGTGAGCTCCAGAGTGGAAGCCCCAGGATCTGGTGTAAAGACCCACCCTCGAACAACACCAGGCCTGATAAGGCTAACAATCCTGACCACGGCAGCTTTGGGCCTTGGATTCCAGACCGGAGTTGTGTCCTCAGCCAGTAGTCTGACTTGGAGGGGAAAAAAATGAACATTGTGTACACCATTGCAGTGTGAGTGTGTAGATTTCTTACTGGTCAGTATTGGAGCGTACTACGTTCTTGTATGGAGGCAATTTTGAGCTGTACGTAACACAAGGACGTTCTACTTTTGTGTCCAGGTCTCCTAGACTAACATCCTGTATCCTTCTCCTGAGACTGTGCCTGGAGAGACAGCAAGGTGTCACTAGGTATCACCTCATAATACCACTAGTGACAATGACCCAAGCCAAATACAGAAGTAGTGAAAAAACTGTCAGAAAATAAGAGGATGGGAAAAATGTGTCATTTTGCCCCTCTAGTGCGCCTGCTGTTAACTTCATTAACACCAAAGCACCTGAAACTGATTAATAACTCCCTCTGGATCTAAATCCAGCAAAGGTGCAAAGGTTTTAAACTCTGAATATGTTAAGTCTGTTATTGTAACACATTAATTATTCAGTGACCTGGGGGGCTGGGGACTTTACAGGGAGTGCAGAATTATTAGGCAAATGAGTATTTTGTCCACATCATCCTCTTCATGCATGTTGTCTTACTCCAAGCTGTATAGGCTCGAAAGCCTACTACCAATTAAGCATATTAGGTGATGTGCATCTCTGTAATGAGAAGGGGTGTGGTCTAATGACATCAACACCCTATATCAGGTGTGCATAATTATTAGGCAACGTCCTTTCCTTTGGCAAAATGGGTCAAAAGAAGGACTTGACAGGCTCAGAAAAGTCAAAAATAGTGAGATATCTTGCAGAGGGATGCAGCAGTCTCAAAATTGCAAAGCTTCTGAAGCGTGATCATCGAACAATCAAGCGTTTCATTCAAAATAGTCAACAGGGTCGCAAGAAGCGTGTGGAAAAACCAAGGCGCAAAATAACTGCCCATGAACTGAGAAAAGTCAAGCGTGCAGCTGCCAAGATGCCACTTGCCACCAGTTTGGCCATATTTCAGAGCTGCAACATCACTGGAGTGCCCAAAAGCACAAGGTGTGCAATACTCAGAGACATGGCCAAGGTAAGAAAGGCTGAAAGACGACCACCACTGAACAAGACACACAAGCTGAAACGTCAAGACTGGGCCAAGAAATATCTCAAGACTGGTTTTTCTAAGGTTTTATGGACTGATGAAATGAGAGTGAGTCTTGATGGGCCAGATGGATGGGCCCGTGGCTGGATTGGTAAAGGGCAGAGAGCTCCAGTCCACTCAGACGCCAGCAAGGTGGAGGTGGAGTACTGGTTTGGGCTGGTATCATCAAAGATGAGCTTGTGGGGCCTTTTCGGGTTGAGGATGGAGTCAAGCTCAACTCCCAGTCCTACTGCCAGTTTCTGGAAGACACCTTCTTCAAGCAGTGGTACAGGAAGAAGTCTGCATCCTTCAAGAAAAACATGATTTTCATGCAGGACAATGCTCCATCACACGCGTCCAAGTACTCCACAGCGTGGCTGGCAAGAAAGGGTATAAAAGAAGAAAAACTAATGACATGGCCCCTTGTTCACCTGATCTGAACCCCATTGAGAACCTGTGGTCCATCATCAAATGTGAGATTTACAAGGAGGGAAAACAGTACACCTCTCTGAACAGTGTCTGGGAGGCTGTGGTTGCTGCTGCACGCAATGTTGATGGTGAACAGATCAAAACACTGACAGAATCCATGGATGGCAGGCTTTTGAGTGTCCTTGCAAAGAAAGGTGGCTATATTGGTCGCTGATTGTTTGTTTTTGAATGTCAGAAATGTATATTTGTGAATGTGGAGATGTTATATTGGTTTCACTGGTAAAAATAAATAATTGAAATGGGTATATATTTGTTTTTTGTTAAGTTGCCTAATAATTATGCACAGTAATAGTCACCTGCACACACAGATATCCCCCTAAAATAGCAAACTAAAACAAACTAAAAACTACTTCCAAAAACATTCAGCTTTGATATTAATGAGTTTTTTGGGTTCATTGAGAACATGGTTGTTGTTCAATAATAACATTATTCCTCAGAAATACAACTTGCCTAATAATTCTGCACTCCCTGTAATATTAGGCTTAGTTTCTACAAATCTATGGGAACATAACTGTTAAAACGTCCTTTTAACAGGAAGACACCTCTGGCAGAACTGGGATGGTCAGCCATCTGTTGCAACTGGCTGGGAATGAGGGGAGCAGACAAAACAAAACTGAGAAAGAAAACCAGAGATTAATAATAATTAACAATTTGATGTGACGTGGCATATAAACTAGACTCCAAATTCCTCGCAGTGTTACTGGAGTCCAAACTTATTCCATCCAGAGTAATTATCTGGTTAGACACATTGTTTCTAAGACTTTTCAGGACGAGTACAATACCTTCTGTTTATCTAAATTCAGAAGCAGGGAATAAGCAGTCACCCAGGTCTTTACATCTAGGAATGTATTTCAGTTTAACTAAATGATGTGCTGGGTATCATCTGCAAATGGGTGCTGTGCATTCTAATAATACTGCAGAATGGAAGTATACTGTAAACAGAATTGGTCCTAGCACAGGACCCTGTGGAACTATGTCATTAACGGCAGAAGAAGACTACGTTTACATGAAAAAATTGTGCTCTACTTGATAGATGATCTGCAGATGATCAGTTAATTGTTTCATAACTACTCTTTGAAGAATTTTTGGATAGTAGCTTAAATAGTCTATTTAAATATTAGTACTATTGAAAGTAGCTGTACGTAATGACAGGTTTGTCGAATGGTTACAAATAATTTCTCCAATGGTTGAAATTTTATTTGTGAAGAAATTTGTCAAGTCATCACTCGTTATGGTTAAAGGAAGCTCAACACAGCCCTGACTCTTTGTCAGCCTGGCTGCAGTGCTGAGAAGAAACCACCTTCAATCAATGATGAATACTAAGATGTCCTCGCTTCACAGAGGGCTTTTTCTTATATAGTGGAGCAAACTCTTCTAAATCAGTGAGATGCAATTTTCTCTCCAGTTTTCAGGTTGTCTGCTTCAAGGCGTCCATTGTGGATTTAACCAGGGAGTCAAGAACTTCTGATTCAAGACTATTTTCAGAGGAGACACAGTATCCAGAGTCAGAAACAGTGAGGAGAGAAAACTATTAACAAGTTAATCGACCTCTGTGGGATTAGAGTTTAGGTAACTGCTCTGAACTGTTGCTAAATGACATTGAAGACGATAACAGTGGAGGAATTACATCCTTAAACTTCGTTACAACAATTTCAGAAATCATTTACTGCAATAAAACACGTTCTCCACTGCTGTTTAATTTAATATTCACTTGAATAGAACAGGAAACAATAGCCCTATATGGTAATTGTACATGTACAACGAAATTATGAGTGCTAGACGCCAACTCTGCAGGAATAAAATGTAAATAGTAAGACAGCAGCAATAAATTGGAGAAAGGTATACAGTTAAGATGAATATATACAAGAGAAAGGCACAAAATAAAAAAAGGCACACATAGAAAACAAAGTGCTTGGAAGTAGAGCAAAGGACTTGGTCTAATATAGAGTCAATGTGTAAGTATAGTGTAAAGCAGGGGTGTCAAACTCAAACACACAGTGGGCCAAAATTCAAAACTGGAACAAAGTCGCGGGCTAACGTTAATATTTATTGAAATATATTTATTCCTCCAGATATAAGAATGAATCTTTTCTTATGGACTCAAACAAGTTTTGCTGAAAAACTGAATATGGAACAAGCAAAGCTTAATACTAAACAATATATATATTAGCTGTATAATACCAGTAGGCCAGCTCTAATAGTAATTTGGTATGGCTTCGCGGGCCAAATGTAATTAGGCTGCGGGCCAAATTTGGCCCGCGGGCCAGAGTTTGACACCTATGGTGTAGAGTAATGAGGGTTACTCAAACTGACCCACCCCGGGTGGGCTTTCAGCAGATAGTGTTTGTTAATAGTCTGAACGGCCCAGGGGAAGAAGCTGTTTGTGAGTCTGGAGTTGGGAGACCTGACTGACCTGAGGCGCAGACCAGAGGGCGGTGGGTCAAACAGGTTTTGGGCGGGGAGCGAAGGGTCACCTGTGATGGTGGCGATGGTTATCTGGCAATGGGCTCCAGGGGTGGCAAATGACAGCCAATGATTTTTACCTTCTGCGCAGCCTTCCCTTTTTTAGTAGTGGCCCCTGCGTACCAAATATCCAGGCAGCAGGAGAGCATGCTTTCCACATGACCAGGAAGACCAGGAGAACTTCCAGTCCAAGTTATTGTGGTGGCAGTGCAGCCGCTGCTGGGCCTTATTTACCAGAGCGTTGGTGCTGTGGGTCCAGGTGAGATCGGTGGAGTTTATTGTAAAGTTAAATGTTATTAAAAATTATCAGAGAAAAAAGGAGTCTGTGTGTCAGAGGGGGTCAGAGTTTGATTGACTCTTCTTAGCTGCCTCACAGCATTACGCTTTCAGACAGCACAACGGTATCTTTATGATAAGCAACAACCGCCCTGGTTCAAAGCGGCATCTACGCTGCTTCACAGAGTAAAGCACCTGTTTCTCATAAACGTAACTGGAATAGACTTCATGCTGACCTCCTGTTTTTACCAGTCTGTTTTGCATGCTTGGAACTGGACTGTTTTTATTGTAAAGATGGTAATGTAGAGGAGGCTCTACCTTACAATCCCTTGATACCAAGTATGATGCTCAGCACTGTTAGTGTTCAGAGGTTCCTCATAAATGCTGGCCTAACAAAGCTGGCGGGGCTGAGGACAGCAGGCCAGTGGAAAACAGCTGCCAAGCTGGCTTAGGAGACTGGAGTGAGATCTTTGTGCCTTCAGGAGAAGCTGGTGGAAGAGGTCATGGGTGGTCTTCCTGGACTCTTAAGGGCTGCACTGGGCACTCACTCTGCAGGTAACAAACCAATTTCATCTGACAGTTGGACGTCCCTGTACAAGCTTCCCATAGAGAAACGCAGTGTGGCTCTCCAGTGGAGAGTGGTGCATGGGGTCATGGCTATGAATAAACACGTGGAACATAAAGATCCAAGAACGGGGAGCCACAGTCTTTTCTGTCGGACCAAGGAAACACTGCAGCGCCTGTGGCTTGGCTGTCCCAGGCCTGCTGGCCTCTTTTCTTTGCTGTGACAGTGGCTTCCTGGGCTTGTTTTAGAGGAGGGTCTCTTTATCCTGGGTCCAAAGTACTCTGTGGTGCAGCGTTGAAAGGTTTGCTTAATTAATTTTTTAATAGGTCAAGCTAAGATGAGTACATGGCTCACAAGGAGGAACAAAATGAAGGGGCAGGATCAGTTAATTCTGAAATTACGTTCAAGGGGATAGTAGGTGCACGTTTAAAAGCAGAATTAGTTTATTATGAAATGGTGTCTAACACTGAAGAGTTGGTCTCTGTTTGGGGAATCAGTGGAGTTTTGTGTAAAGTAACTGGAGATGTCATGGTCCTGGGCCATGTGGGCCCAGTATTCTTAGTTTCTTGTATTTTTGTATTTCGTTCCTTATTTAGGCCATGTTTCCTAAGTTGTCCTGTTGTGTTGCTCCTTATTTGACTTCCCCGCGTCGTCTGTGTTACCACCCCCTGTGTTCCGTATCTCCATAGCTTTTCCTTAGTTTATGTCCAGTTTAGGTTTCTGTTTGAACTATTACTCTTATGCTGCCCTCACTCTGTTTTGTTCCTTTCATCAGCCAGAATAAAGGCTCGCTTTTGTTTAACTCCACTCCTGCATCCTCGCTTGTGTTCGCTCCTGGGTCCACCACACACATTTCCGCACGGTCTGCCTCCGCAGACCGTGACAGATGTTTTAGTTTTAAATTTCTGTGAAAATCAAACGGACACCATCTGTTTTGTGTTCATGTGTGTTTATTGTGTTTTGGTTGGGTTTTGTAAAGATGTTAATTTGGCATTCATCTTCAGTTATGGTTGTAGTATAAGCATCGATATAATAAAAGGTGTGTCAAAGGTCTCCTGTCAACACTTATGTATTAAATTATAGAAAAACAGCTCATGGAACAGACGCCAATGAAACTGCTGGTTCTTGCCTCTGTGAGCTGACAATAACAGACAGCATTGAAAGACCAAAGATCCAAACAGGACACACCGAGGTAAGATCTCTTATAAGGATAATGAGGGTTTCATCTTAAGCATTACTGTAACTCACTTAGTGTAACTGGAAAGACATCCACATCATTGGAGCAAGTATAGGTCTCACAGCTTTATAGACAGTGGCACAGCTTTGGGTCCATCTTGTAAGTTTACGGCCATGCCAACTTTATTTATGAAACGCTACGTCCAACCACTGACCAAAATGCTGGACTGACTTCATGGACAAATGCTAATTTACTTTGTACAACTGGCAATTAGCATTGATAATTCAGAGCAACCAAAGCTTTCTAAATATGATGTAAGATTAGAAGGCAAACTAAACTTCACCTAAACTTACTCATCAAAATGGGAACAAGACCTGCTTAATAAAACGGAGCATACATCTGCACTAGTTACAGACAAATCAACAAGAGATTTTAAATATTACTGCATGCAAAACTCTCACTGTTACATATAGGCAGAAACTCCACATACTTTTGTACCATCCTGACACTCGTGCTCTCTTTGTCAAACATCATACGAGTTGCACCTGCATTAGCCTTTCTGCTTTGCGACCACATTAGCTCTGTGTCTAAACCTGCAGAGTCAACAGCACCAGTTGTTAGAGGATGTCCTACGCCTTCTCTGTGCATCTTCTGCACACACTGGCTGTAAATACCCTCTCCTCAACCAGGTGGAAGTTGTTCATTATTTTTAACCTGTCTTCAGGTTAAATAATACTAGGAACCTCATTTACATGTGCAATTCTTTCTGAGGAAATCCTTTTGATTTCTTGCCGTTAAAGCCTCTGAGCCTGTGCTTTTTTCTTATGAATAGACCTATGGCTGATGCAATGCACTTAAACTTAAAAGTTCTGACAGATGTGGAGGATGTTAATTAGGCAAGTTTTAGTGAATAGCTGCATGCTCTGATCAAAGACATTATATTTCTCTTAAGACTGTGGAATAGAATGGGTGGTGGTGAAAACTGAATTTCACTCTATGCTGTCCACGTGTTGTATCATCCGATAATGTAATATAATATAATATAATATAATATAATATAATATGATATGATATAATATAATGTAATATAATATAATATAATATAATATAATATGATATGATATGATATACAGTTTTGATTGTAAAACAAACAGCAAATGTTTGAAAATACAAAATAAAACGTTTTACAAAATAAAAAATGCTGTTTTCTTGCAATCTCTGCACAGAGTATTCCAAAAATGATAAACACATGAATTGTGGCTCTTTAATAGAAAATAAATGATCTTCTTCTATATTGATTTGTGTGCAATTACATTGTCCAGCAAATTGAGGCATTCTCATGAACTTAGAATGAATCAATTAAAAACACACAGGTGAAATGGTAGAACGAGCAGCTTAGACAGGAATCAAAGTATTTGCTTTGAGAGACGAGTCGTCTGTTTGTTTCCATAGCACAATACAGTTAGGCAAGAAGCAAGGCAACTGGCTCATCCTTTTCTGTGGGCTCCCTCTAGCTTGTAGATAGTTTGAAGATAATAGTTTGTTTTAAAAATACCATGATCTATATTTGGCAAGTT
Organism: Haplochromis burtoni; assembly: GCF_018398535.1. Classification (NCBI taxonomy): domain Eukaryota; kingdom Metazoa; phylum Chordata; class Actinopteri; order Cichliformes; family Cichlidae; genus Haplochromis; species Haplochromis burtoni. The sequence goes on along the minus strand of NW_024582856.1, from coordinate 64,885 downwards.
TAGAGTGAGACAAAACAAAAAGAACCAATAAAATTCCAATAACTGGACTGGGGGAAAAGGAATGTGTTGGTGTTAAGCCACAGAAATCTTTTGCACTTACTATGTATCCTGGTGCACAGATACAAGCTCCAGTGATGCCATCACAGTAGGCTCCATTAGCACAAACACACAGCTCTCTGCAGCCCTCACCGTAGTAACCTGGTGGACAGGTCTCGTCACAGTAAAGCCCAGTCCATCCCGCAGCACAGGTGCACTCTCCGGACAGAGGGTGACAGCTGAAAGAGCAGGAAGATTAGAAGGTTTTTTTGCAGTGTGTATATTGTTTTGTAGTTCTCCCATTTTGACCACCCTCGACACAAAGTTACTTTTATAGTAGGTTTAGTGGGAAAAGCAGAAATATGTGAAACAAAATATCAACTCCACTTTAACTAGATACAGTAATTCAAACATTCTATTCTACTGAAGTGTTGTACAGTAAGAAAGCCTGAGCAATTATCCAGTACCTGAGTGTGTTTGTGTGTATGCAGGGGCAGTATTTGTCACAGATGAGTCCATACAGGCCAGTGGGACAGAAACGATCCTGACAGCTAGGCCCCTTGAAGCCTTCGTTACAAAGGCAGGCGCCGTTGATGTGGTAGCATTTGGCTCTGTTCTGGCAGTCACACTTGTGAGCACACTGTGGCCCATAAGTGCCAACTGGGCATTCATCCTGGCATCTGGGTTGGTTTAAAAAACACGGAGGAGTTATTTTCCAACATTCTAAGCCTCTCTTCTAAAGGTGCCTGGGATTTTTCTTTTTACAAGTTAGAGTGAAAGAAACAGTTATTACTGCAGCATTTGGGACTTCTATTACTTCTAATCAACTTTGTTACCTGGAAAGACACAATTCAGAGATAATAAATCGAGTTGGAATACAATCCTTGAGTAAACACCCCGTTTTTCTGCAAAATATTGAGCTGGTATTTGGGAAAAGGCAACCATAGCTGTTTAGACAACTTCCCCTTGGTTCCTGGTAGGAAAATAACCTGGGACCAGAATAAGAGCCAAAATATTTTCAGTGTAATTCTGCAAAGAAAGCTAGTTTTCTATTGCACTGAATTTCATCACAAATCATTATTTCCATTATTATTAATCTGAGTCGTGTATTGTTAAATTATGTGCTCTCTGTACATTTTGAAAAAAATAATTGTCTAAAGATAACACATTAGAGCACATGGATAAGAGACTGCAACTGTTCTGCACTTTAAATACAACGCACTAGACCACAGTTTTGAAGAAAAACACTGGATTGTCGACCCTTTGAACTATTTTTATTCTGCCTCACTCAGCAAACCTCCACAATAACAAATTAGTTTAAAAACTTCACAAAAACCAAAACACAAAGGTCTAGAATGACCAAATTTGTATCTCTACTTTTTAGCCAACAGATCGCTGTATGACTCAGAATGGATCGAATCAAGCTTGTTAGACGGCCCATGGCTGAACCTAAAACAAGCTCTCTGTGGACAAGTAAAGATCTCTGATTTTAAGTCCAGCCCACAAAAATGATTTACCCCAGTAAACTGAACTCAAATGTCTACATGGGCAACAAAATATTTAAAATATCTCTACCCCTAAATGGTTATCAAACACATATAAAATGTGTAAAATTGGTGATTCCATTTCCCATAAAACTGCAAAACGGGAGCAAGATCTTTCCATCAACCCATATCAAAACGTCTGATCCTAATACAGCAACTTACAACATGCAGAACTCTCCATAGAACACAATATACAGGACAAAGGATGTTCCAAATGGGCCTCACACACTCAGACACACTGAAAACACCCAAACACCCACTGAAAACTATGTGCACGCTGTATGGTCTTGTACGCCTACTCAGAGGGCCTGTCGGAGGATATGTGAAGACCTTTCCACACGGTTTAGTTGCCACACCTAAACTGCTCATGTTAGGTGACATAAGCACATAAATGGAAGCACATAAATCAAACATAGTTGTTACTGCCTCACACATCGCTAAAAAAATTATCTTCAAGAACTGGAAGTCATAACTTTGTGCATAACTCCGGTTGGCAGGGCCATTCATGTGCTACCTCTACCACACCTTACTTGAGAGCTCACTAGTCTGTGTACACGGAAGAATCCATTACAGAGAGAGTGCGAAGAAGAACAAAAAGGGAGTGACACACCAGTCATGAGATAGGAGGCGCCACCATGCGGTAATACACTGCATTACAACGGCAGCTGTTACACTACGCCAGGCTTCCCCAACTCAAGGCCTCGAGGGCCAGTGTCCTGCAGGTTTTAGATCTCACCCTGGGTCATCACACCTGAATCAAGTGATCAGTTCATTACCAGGCCTCTGGAGAACTTCAAGACATGTTGAGGTCATTTAGCCATTTAAATCAGCTGTGTTGGATCACGGACACATCTAAAAACTGCAGGACACCGGCCCTCGAGGCCTGGAGTTGGGGACCCCTGCACTACGCAGTGACCCACCTCTCCTTTTTAATTACACTACAGCTGTATCATCATATATCACCATACGCAACAACGATGGGCGACCTTCTAAATTCCTTGTTAATACACGTGGAGCTCCTGGTCTTCTGGCCAGCACTAAAGCCTCCAGTTCATCTCAGGCTGTGGCAGCACTCGAGGAGGAACAATATGAAAGTAAATACGGTGCAAAATGTGAGAACCTGAAAACTAAAGTGTGAAAATGTATAGGAAAAAAGATTAAGCTTCACACACTTGTGTTTATCATTTTTACATATTTACACAAATATATCGAGAGCTGCAAAACTTGTAATTCAATCATTTTCATTTTTTTTTTACTACTCACAAGCACCACTCTGTGATTACAACCTTTTAAATTAGTGAATACAACTGTTCACTTGCACTGATGACCAGTGTTGGGAAGGTTACTTTTAAAATGTATTCCATTACAGATTACAGAATACATGCCCCAAAATGTATTCTGTAACATATTCCGTTACGTTACTCAATGAGAGTAACGTATTCTGAATACTTTGGATTACTTAATATATTATCATGCTGTTTACAACTACGTGAATGTACTATTGCTGTGATTTATTACTGTTACTGAAGGTCCGCGACTCCGAACCGTAGTAAAGGGACCTCTGGCTGATACGTCGGGTTCGTGTTGAGCTCGTAGCCGAAAACTAGCTTTACTTTGTTGTCTGGGTCAACTTTAGAGACAGAGAGAGGCGTTGAAAGGCTGCTCCAACGGAGCTTATTGTTTCAGAGGAAAACACGAACACGGTGTCAGTCGAGTCTTAACAGCTTATTTACAGCTGGGCTCGTCAGGCTCTCTTCTTGGCTGCAGTGGTTATTATTATATTTACATGCTTCCAGCTAGAGCAGGGCGATATGACCAAAAATATTCATCACGATATACATTTGAAAATTTGCGATAACGATATAACTGACACTAGACAAAATACTTTACAGCTCCACAACTTTATTAGTGCAAAAAACCCCATCAATGTATTTTCACTTAAACAAGCAGCTGTTTTTTATGTGCATTAAAGTTATATAAAAATGTAACAGTGCAAATTCCTCGCTGACAGTTTAACCAAAAGGCATTTCCAGTGGAAACTGGCCGACATCATCCTCAGCATAACCATGTATAATATCCACAAAACTTAAAAAGAGGTTATACACACACAATACGGTAATATTCATGTTGAGCAGGCAGTACGTATCACTCCGCGAGGCTCCTGCCTACGATAGCCGTAATGCTCCGACAATCCATCAGAGCGGTGCGGCTTCGCAGCTTAGCAAAGTCGCCGTGTACATAAAACCGTTTCGAGGTCAGCAAACACAACCAGAGTTCATACATAAGGCACACGGGATTATAAGGGGCTCTGTCGACTTTCAGAAAAATCAAAGGATTGATTTTAAGTGCGCCGTATTTTCCAAACAACACGGTAATAACGACGGCCCGCTAGCATGCGCTACCAAAAATAGTGCTTTGTTGTGTATCTGACGGACGAAAGCTAAACCAGTTCCACACCAGTGAAGCTGCAGCATTTTTACAAACCAGTTCTGGTTCATGGTTTCATTCAACGATCCACTTTCGCTCTTCTCTTTCTGCGTCACCCCCATGTGCGTATGTAAACACAGGCACTGCGCATGCACGTTTTACCCATATTCTATCGCCATATTTCATTTTCCTATCGTTGCCCAAAATTACACCGGTATTACCGTGAACGGTATGATATAGCCCAGCCCTACTTCCAGCTCCCGTTTTTGCTCGATGACAACTCGTACTTTTCCTTTTTCTCCCTCCTCGCGCTCACAGACACATAACGGGTATGGCAGTCCATTCTCCCTGCAGCACAGACTACACTGCCCATGATGCTATATTCTTTAGAGCTATACCTGTAGCATTAGTCATTACAAGAAGTGTTTGTGAACTAAAAATCAAGAATGTGGGATACTGTTTGTCCATGCGCGGACGGGGGGGGAACATTTTTCTTGTAAAACAAAGGGGGGCCCAGCAAAAACAGTTTGGGAACCACTGCTTTAAACAAACAAAACGCCAGCACTCACTGAGTGTTTACTTTTAAGCGACATGAATACGTTTCAGCTATAGCTGTCATCAGTGCAAGTGAAGAGTTGTATTCCGTGATTTGAAGAGCCCAGCGCTGCTCCTGACGCAGGGAAAACCAATCCTGCAGGGAGACCTACCTCGGCACCTGTGCAGGTGAAGCCAAAGGGCAGATTTGCTTCACCATATTTTCTAGTCTTTGGCTTAGAATGAAGTTGGTTTGGAAACATATTCAGCGATGCTTCATCTCCTACTTTGCATTTCTGTGGGTGCCCTGTGTTAGCAGTGTCCAAGTGTTTTGTTTTTTGTTTTTTTCCCCCCTTTTCATACCGCGCCCCCCCTGCAATGGCTCTGCGCCCCCCTAGGGGGTGGGCCCCACACTTTGGGAAGGCCTGGTTTAAAGGATGGATAAGGGTATAAGATATAGAGTTAAGCACACAGCTTTTTGTATAATATCAAAATGGATCAAGTCGAAAACGCTGTCTCAGATGTAATCACTACAACTCTGCTTCATAGTCTCAACTTTCAATAAATGATTACTGTATGTGATTATGGCAGGGGAAACTCTTCTTATGATTCTAAAAGCCTTTCACAAGGTCTAGAAAAGTATGTCTGCTTTTATAAACCTTGAGAAAGGAAGTGAACTCCAGTTGCTCTTAATAGTTAACTTCCATGTTTTTTACGTTCTTCAGTGTGTAATTGAATAGGAGTATATTACAAGCAACTAGTAAAAAGTTTGGACAAAAGATCAAGTATCTCAGAATTTAAAATAATGGTGCACAAAACCTTGTGGGGGGAAAAAAGCCAGGTATTCTAACTATGATGCACTGTTGAAGGTAAGAACACTTTAAACAGTATTTAAATAGATTTGCAGACTCAATCTTTTAGCAGTTTTTATATGTATGAAGCTACAAGTATCGCAGTCTGAATACGACACCCCTGTAATAAAGCCTCCCTTTACAAACGGTTTTATTGCATTCTGTTTTAGAGAGTTGTTAATTAAACCAAAAACCTTATATTTAATAACTATAAATATACTCTATATATTTATATTTATATTTATTTATATTTACTCTATAACTATAAATATGAACACATGACTTTCTAGCAGGGCAGCTGTACAGTACTGGAGACAGACCTCATAACCTGCTAGCTAAAGATGGCGTGCTTGCATGTTCGTGCTTTCAAGTGTTCAGTGCTTTGTCTCAGTTTTGCATAGAAGTGCCGATGAATATCCAAGAATTACGGCAGATGCTCAGCTACTGTAGTCTCAAGAAAAGGCACAACTTGGTACATTGATGGAAACCCCAAATTGATTTGTAGTCCAAACTAAGTTTTAATATTTTATACATTTAAAGTTCAAATTTATACATTTGCACTGCAGTTTTATATTTTTAAACCTGTATTTGTGCAATGACTCAGAGCTAGAAAAAGAACACTTAAAAGTCCAGTGTTTCCTCTGCAGGTTTGTAGGGTTTCCTTTTAATCATTTGCTAAATACTAACATTCACAAACTACAGGATATAGCTTTCAGATGAGGTGCCATACAATAGTTTTGGCATTGCAGTTTTTCTGCAAAATTCTACAAAAAACGTCGAATGTTAATGCAACAGAAATAACAATGCCGTCCCAGACGGGTTGCTGGTGAACTGGTGGATATTAAGAGATTAACAGCCATAAAGTAATTAAATTGTTTTTTAGAATAATAATGTCCAGAATACTCACTATACCCTGAGTTATAACTTAAGCAAAGAATTGTCAGTCTGGCTTTTACTAATATAAATAAAAACTGAATGGCAGTACTCTCAAAGAGAGTGTTCAGAGCTCCAACATCAGAATCACTCACACCATACGAAGGTCAACAAACTTCATCATAAGACCCTGAGTGGTGCGCTCAAGGTGAATCTTTCAAAGTAACTGAATGGACTCTAATAAGAGTGAACTGTATAGAAAATTCTATAAGCCGAGTCAAGGCTGAATTTAGACCTGCTGCATCATTCTTAACACGTCTACAAGTTGAAACCATTAAGAAACAGACAAATCACTCAATTAAAATGGCTCAGTGAGGATTTCTGTTTAGTGTCACGTTTAAATCATGCCGACTTCCTCAGGACTGTTATCTTGGCTAATTCCATTAGAACGTGGAATGGCTGGGAGAGAACTCAATCTAGGAATTATTCCATGTAGGCTAATTCACCTGTCTGGGGCCTAAATGAATGGAGGTAATTTGGCTCAATTGAGAGTAATGACAGAGAGGGTGAGAGGGAAAGAAAGATGGACAGGGTGGAAGCAGGAGAGAAAGGATAATTAAAGCAGAAATAACGAGTGGGAACGATTCAGAGCTGACCAACATCAGATGAGGGTGCAAAAAGTCTTTTTCAAATAACAGACTCAGAAATTATGACGCTAATAAAGAAGAAAACTATTTAAAATGACTTGTTGTTCAAATGTGCCTCTTGTGGTGATTGTGCTTAAACAAACGTGGAAAAGTGTAGCAGTCTGAGTATTTGGGAGCAAGTGGATAAAGGCATAAATTGCACAAGTATTTTCTAATTTACACTATGTGGAGTAATTTCTTACCACTGACTTCATTTTTTTATATCAGTATTATTTTGCCCTCACTGCACAGACAGCACAGAAACAAAAATCACAGCTCAAACGCTGGGATCACGTCGTAGACACCTCATAACTAATGTGCAATTAGAAATCATTGTGTGTTTAACTTATGATATCGTGTTGCCTTTTGTTCATTTCTTTTTAAAGCCACTATGGTTTACGTATTATGTCTGTGAAGGTTCTCAGTCATCCAGGTCATCGTAGTCAAAGGAGCTTGCAAAGAAAAGCGTCTGGACTTCTTTAAGTTGCTTGAAGACGTTTCACCTCTCATCCGAGAAGCTTCTTCAGTTCTAAGGTCAAATGGTGGAGAGTCCCAGATATAAACCTAGTGGGAGTTATCCCCCCACAGAGGGACAAAAGGACCCCCTGATGATCCTCTAATCGCCTGAGCCAAGGTGTGAAACTGGGTGTGGGTCCCAATCAGCCAGAGTTTCGGGTGAGTTCATTGTGAAACCTGGCCCCACCTTATCATGTGATTTCCTGAGGTCAGATGGCCCAGGATGTGAGTGGGCGTTAAGGCGTCTGGGAGAGGGATCTCAAAACTGGATTATAGATGGCAGAGAGTTGGTGTCGTAAACCCCGCCTCTGTTCAAAGATGGTCGCTCACAGTGGACATAGATGCTTCTTTCACTCCTCTTTCAAACCATCTGTCCTCTCTGTCCAAAATGTGAACATTGGCATCCTCGAAAGAGTGTCCTTTATCCTTAAGATGCAGATGGACTGCTGAGTCTTGTCCTGTGGAGGTGGCTCTTCTGTGTTGTGCCATGCGCTTGTGAAGTGGCTGTTTGGTCTCTCCAATGTAGAGGTCTGGGCATTCCTCGCTGCACTGTACAGCATACACCACATTGTTAAGTTTGTGTTTTGGCGTTTTGTCTTTCGGGTGAACCAGTTTTTGTCTGAGCGTGTTGCTGGGTCTGAAATGCACGGGATGTCATGCTTGGAGAAAACTCTCCTGAGTTTCTCTGATACACCGGCTACATAGGGGATGACAATGTTGTTGCGTCTGTCCTTCTTATCCTCCCTCGCTGGTGTCTGGTCTTCTTTTCTGTGCCTCTTTGCTGACTTTAAGAACGCCCATTTAGGATAGCCGCACGTTATAACTACCCGAAACTCTGGCTGATTGGGACCCACACCCAGTTTCACACCTTGGCTCAGGCGATTAGAGGATCATCAGGGGGTCCTTTTGTCCCTCTGTGGGGGTACTCCCACTAGGTTTATATCTGGGACTCTCCACCATTTGACCTTAGAACTGAAGAAGCTTCTCGGATGAGAGGTGAAACGTCTTCAAGCAACTTAAAGAAGTCCAGACGCTTTTCTTTGCAAGCTCCTTTGACTTGGTAGGGTATCATTGTAAGGTCTCTAACTTCCACTATAAAGCACCTTTGGGTGACTGATGTTGTGATTTGGCGCTATATACTGTAAATAAAACTGCATTGAACCCACAATCTATTTTTGGATTTTATGAATCAGTGTGGTTTTCTAAACTAAAACTGCAGCAATAAACATCAGTTTCAAGTGCAGGCAGCTCGTTCTGTCACTGTGAATACTGATAGTGTTTTCGGGCTCTGACACAGAGTTTTAGTTTTGGTTTGGGAACCGGTGACAGCTGATGGAAGAGCAAGGATTGTTTTGGTTAAGATTTCTCAGGAAAAAGTAAACGTGGCAAAAATGGCTGAGAAATAAAACAGTTGATAATTATCACAAAAAAGTCCTCTAATAATAATGATAAAAGCAGCATGATGGGAAGCCAGCCCTGCTCTTACTTTCACACCCTTACACTGCACCTCTCACTTTGTAAAAGACAAAAAAATATATACACAGTTGCACAAGTGATGGCTTATGCAGTGAGGTAACCATGGGAACTGCCTGCTAAACTTTGATCATTTTTGTCCTCTGTGAAACAAGCTGTCCAACTTTTAAAATGTTGTTAAAATCATATGTAAAAACATTTATTTCAGGATGTTTCTACCAGAAGTGTTCTACAATCTATTAGTCATTGGGTGCACTATAGTTTTACACACACTGCAAAAACACCATCTCAACTGCAAATCATGGTGGCAGGAACATCTTCTGAGGCTGACCTCACAATAACTGAGGGAACGATATATTCCATACCGAAAATACAGGATTAGCTAAGTCAGAGAACCTGAATAGGGCTGTTCATTTCATTAATTCCATTTTGAAGGTAAAATGTTCCAAAATTCTTGTTCATTTCTTTTGAAAGTATCAAAAGCAGCAAAAGAAAATGCTCAGTATGTCACGGTCCGGGGCAGCGGCCGTGTGAAGAGTGGAAGGAGGACTCAAATGCAGCACTTATTCGGATGTGAAGGGTGATTTATTAACAATACCAGACATAAAGTGGAGATGGCAAACAGAACTAAGGATGAACTAAACTGGGAGAAACTAAGCCAAGGAGTAGCAAACCTGAACATCGAAGTGAGAAACAGCAGGGAGAACAGCAGGGAGAGCACGCAGAGGATTACACCAGGTATGAACACAGACGACGCGACGAGGAGCAGAGGAGATCACACACTATAAGTACACAAAGAGACACTGGGAAATCACACACAGGTGGGGGAAACAGCTGGACCTGATTAACCTGACGAGACAGGGGAACACTAACACCAGGGACCAACAGAGGGAGCACAAACCCAGAACCCAGTATCTAAAATCCCAAAACACAAACCATCCCAAAACAGCCCATGAATAATAAAGAGAATAATAACAATAAGGGACACAAACACAAAGTCACTCAGTCATGGCCGCAGGACCATGACACAGTAGAGTTTGCTGTTGGTAAATTACTGGCTGTTAATTACAGAATGCAACTAAGTAAGTTCCCATTTGTGCTCCATTCCAAAATTGTCTCATCCTATGAATACCACCCCACAGGGAGGTCATCCATACCATCTTTCTCTGGGAAAATGTTATCCTCCATACATGCTCTGCACCAAGAATTTCAGCTTTAGATTCATCATTGATTCATCATCAATAAGATTTGTTGCCACTGATTTTCAGTCCAGTCCTTGTGTAATTTGGCATACCTCAGCCCTTTCTCTGTTTTCTTCCTGAAGAATGGATTCTTGCCAGCCACTGTTCCATTTGGAAGCCTCATTTCTGATGAGGCTTCAACAACCAAACTGAAAGGCCAGATGTATCGGTCAAAAGGCTTCTGTCAGGTCCTTGCTGCATTTATTACAGATGGTAGATCAATTTCAATTTCTTAACGACACGACTTTCAGATTCCATTCATCTGCTGTAGATGCTTTTTTTTCACCACTTGGGTATGTTGCTGAGTGGTGGTAGCTCTATTGCATCAGATCAAGAAAGTCCTAGTTCAACTTCACCACCTTACCTGGGCCTTTCTGTGTGGAGTTTGCATGTTCTCCATGTGTGTTTGTGGGTTCTCTCCAGATGCTCCGGCTTTCTCCCACAGTCCAAAGATATGCAGTTAGTGGGGTTCGGTTAAGTAATGATTCTAAATTGTCCATAGGTGTGAATGTGAATGGTTGTCTCTTTCTACGTGTTAACCCTGCGACAGGGCGTATCCTGCCTCTCGCCCTATGGTACCTGGGATAGGCTCCAGCCACCCTGCGACCCTGCCTACACCAAAGAGTAAAGCAGTGAAATGCTGTTTATTAAACATTCTCTCTCTCCCTCTTAGTACACGAGTTAATCATTAATCAATAAATCGATTTCCTCTGCCTTACAGAAACCTGCTCACAGCAGGATGATTATGTTAATGACAGCAATCTTCCTCTGCAGCTTATAACCCAACCAAAGATGCAGACACAGTTTTAGTTCATTTGAAAGCCTGACAGGTAGCCTTGTCCACCCTAGCTGGACAACTCAAAAACAGTTTTATTTGCTGTTATCTATTGTCCATCTGGGCCTTACTCATTTGGGTGATTTCAACATCCATCTAGATACTAAAAATGACAGCCTTAACACAATTTAATCTATTATTAGACTCAGTTGACTCAAAAGTCATTTCTGTCCTGCTACATCTCACTGCAGCATAATATTTTAATACAATGATTAGAACATGCTATGGGTATTAAAGGTACTGCAATGCAGTGGGCTGAACCATATCTATCTATTAGACACCAATTTGTTCCTGTAAATAAATTGTCCTGTTTAAACACTCAGGTTAATTATAGAGTTCAGCATAGTTTTGTGCTGGGACCAATTCTGTTTACATTAAACTTGATTCCTTTAGGCAGGATCATTAGAAAACACAGCATGCACTTTTACTGCTATACAGATGATACCCAACTTTATTTGTCCATGAAGCCGGATAACACAAACCAATTAGCTAAGCTTTATGTCTTTAAGACATAAAGAGTTGAATGACCTCAAGGTTTCTGCTTCTACATTCAGATAAAACTGAGATTATTGTACTCTTAAAATCTTAAATCTTAAATGATAATGAAATGATGGGCCCAATGATACCCCTGAGAAAAGAAAATCGTGCGGTCTCATTGGAGTTACAAGATGTTTTTCAGTTTCCAACCATGGGGGATCTGGATCCAACCAATGTCTAATGTGCTGTAAGGTAAAAGACCAATGACATAGTTTGGATTTTGGTACTAACCAACCTCCTTCTAGTCTTTGTTTGGGGCGATCGTGGCTCAAGAGTTGGCAGTTCCTCTTGTAATCGTAAGGTTGCTGGTTCGAGCTCCGACAGTCTCAGTTGTTGTGTCCTTGGGCAAGACACTTCACCCGTTGCCTACTGGTGGTGGTCAGAGGGCCCGGTGGCGCCAGTGTCCGG
>NW_024582856.1:40376-52721 GCF_018398535.1 Haplochromis burtoni | reverse complement strand
AAAGGAAGCACTGAACTTTTCTATTTTTTTAAATAGTAGAGTAATTGTTCTTAAAAGTAGAAGCCACAGAGGACACTATTTGAATACCTAAATAATTTATATTATATATATATATATCTCACATTCTTTGCATTTTTGTAATAAGTGCCATGGTCTCTGTGCTTCCCTGGCTGGCTCACTGCCAGGCCAGATGTTTCTATTATTATTGTGCTCTCTCTTTCTGTCTCTCTCCTCCGTCAGAGCTCTGGGCAGAGCTCATCTCGGGCTCCCGCCCTTGGCCCATGCACCTGGCCTAATTACTCACCTGCCACTGATCTGCCTGATTACCTGGCCACTATTTAAGATGGCGGTTCAGTGCTTCTTGTCACTCTTTCCCTGGATCCAGGGAAATACAGTTTACAGTACAGTAAACTGGACCTGTTCCCATTTCCTGATTATCTGAGAGTGGATTAGTGGCGAGGTGTGTGTGGAGCGAGAGCGTGTGTGTGTGTGGACCTTTTTCCTTCCTTCCCACGGATCCCTGGAACCCCGGCCCGCTGCATGTTGTGTATATTGCACTTGGTGTTTCTGTAAATAAACTGTTGACTTTCATTTTGAAAAGAAACCTTGGTCTGCACTTGAGTGCGTTCAGTCCTGTGACAATAAGAGCAAAACTGCTTCTCAAGAAACCGTTAACGACAGCCCATAGAAAGAAACCTGAATAAGAAAAACTGCCAATATAAATATTGATGACTTCCTCCAGTTTATGGCTTAACTGGTCAAAAATTCTTTGTTCCCTAAAAGTGTAACATTAAATCTCCATATGTTCGGTTTACATTGGGTGGGGGAAAAGTTAAACTGACTAATAATTGGATTATGATCAAATGGAGTTTTTGGGAGGATATTAGCTGATTGAACACACTGAACCAGTTTAGCAGAAGTAAGATTATAGTCTATACATAAAGACATTTTGTGGGGTGCAGAATAAAAAGTAAATTCTTTAGTGGCTGGGTTCAACACTCCAAATATCACTTCAGTTCAAATTTTTGGAACAGACACCTAAGCCCTCAGATGATACAGTCTGAGCTGTTGTCTGTGAAGGTTCTCAGTCATCCAGGTCAGGGTAGTCTAAGGAGCTTGGAAAGAAAAGCGTCTGGACTTCTTTGAGTTGCTTGAAGACGTTTCACCTCTCACCCAAGAAGCTTCTTCAGTTCTAAGGTCAAATGGTGGAGAGTCCCAGATATAAACCCTGTGGGAGTTTCCCCCCAAGAGGGACAAAAGGACCCCCTGATGACCCTCTACCTCAGTGGTTCCCAAACATTTCCCCCCCACAGCTCCATTGCTGTTTATTTCACACCTCAAACATTTAGTAAACAATTAAGCAAATACAAGTAACCTGCAATAAATTACAGGTAGCAAGAAAATAAACTACTAACTCTTTTATGCTGCGTCCGCACCTACACGGGTATTTTTGAAAACGCAGCTGTTTCGTCCACGTAAACGGTGTTTCGAATCACCGAAAACTGAGATTTTTTAAACTCCTTTTTTGCGTTTATGTGTGGACGTCAAAGGTATGCGCCTTTTTCACGTCACGCTGTGCGCCACGTTATTGTTTACCTGAGATGAATTGCAGAATGGCAGATAGAGACGAAATACTGTTAATCTATCTTCAGTTTTACACGCTTACATATAAACACGCAGTTACTGTCCCTCCATTTAGAAAGGCAGAGGCGTCACGATGTGATTATTTTACATGTAGTTGTTTTTTCCTGTGTAATAATATTCAACATTGCTGTCAATACATTTTTCAAAAAATGCCTCTCTGTGCAACATGGGTTTAAAAACATAAACAGCTGTAGGATTCTGTTCGTCCCTGATTTAGACAAATCGTGGCAGGATCAGCCTGATGTTATTTGTATCCAACTGTAACTTTACTGTATAAAGAGCAAACATCTCCAAAATGTCAGCAGTAGTTAGTCATTAACTACTCATTAACTAGTCATTTTTCACACATGGTTGTAGTGCTTTATTGATAGAAAGTGTGGTTGGTTTGTTTGATCTGTTGTACCAAGTGTGAAATAAATAAATAAATGAAATGAAATAAAATTACAACAAGTGTTTGTGAACTAAAAATCAAGAATGTGGGATACCCAGGGGGCGGGCTTCACACATTGGGAAGCTCTGCTCTACCTAATCACACGAGCCAAGGTGTGAAAACGGGTGTAGAACCCACTATGAAACCTACCACTGTGAGTGGGCATCAAGGCGTCTGGGGAGGGATCTCAAAACTGGATTATAGATGGCAGAGAGTTGGTGTCGTAAACCCCGCCTCTGTTCAAAGATGGTCGCTCACAGTGGACATAGATGCTTCTTTCACTCCTCTTTCAAACCATCTGTCCTCTCTGTCCAAAATGTGAACATTGGCTTCCTCACAGAGTAACCTTTGACCTTTGGATGGACAGCCGAGTGTTGAGCTTTAGCTGTTGATATGGTGTGATGAGACCTGTCCATGTTTCGATTCAAGAAGGTATTCATATCAGTGAATAGTGCACAATCACTCGAGTTAGGCAGTTCTTTAGTCAACAGTGGGAAGATGTGTACCTCATAGATGGTAAGGCCTTAAATAGATACATATACTAGTTTTTCCACTTTTAGATTAAAGCAACAATATGCCCAACTCCACCGATAAACTGGAATTAATTTTCTCTTGTATATTACTGTTACGTTTCATCAATATCATAACCCCTTTCTGTTTAGAACCATCGCCTAAAGCAACAATGGTCTTATAATATTTATTCTCCATTCTGTTTACATCCACTGGTCTGAGATTAATCTTCTGTAATAGAGCTAAAACCAATTTCTGCCTGTGCAGGACATCGAGGATGCTAGTACATTTTAAGGGAGAATTCAGCCCTTTAACAGATAATAATACTGTTAAAGTTGATCGATAAAACTGTTAAACTGGCCATAGATTTTTAGATTAAAATGCAAATACATAAAAATAACCAAGCATACTCAACACCTATAAGTAAAAAAACAAACTAACACCGAGCATTATCATTATCTATCTATAAGGTTATGGGTCCCTTTGGAATGTCTGTAGTGTCATTTATGTGTTGATTATTGTGTAGTTGAATCCACACCACCCGCCTCCCCCAAACCCCTTAATAGCTAACGTCCTTGACAGTCACGAAGCGAGGTCTAGTGAACCTGTGCCGGCTCCCCATCTGTACAGTACAAAGTAATTGCGAAACCTAGTGTATGAAGAAAACAACATAGAACAGCCAACCACCATATTGAAATTTGCTGTATTTGGCATAAAATTCCAACCTGACCAATCTTGAGTGCAATCTTGTCCATTTAAGTAATCCAATGGTTAGCATTCTTTTTGACTTGGCAAACAAAGCCCAGCAGGTTTTCAACTTTGACTGATAATGTATCCACCTGCATATTTAAGTTGTCTTGGACAGGCTACAGTAAGGTTCCATGTTCTGAGATAAATGCACTAAGTGGTGATAAAGCTTACTCTAAAGATTTGGTCATTATGTTTCTCACCACAGACTGCAACGTTTCTCTTTCGGCTTTAACTGTTTGCCTTATTAACTCCGCTACCTCGTTTGGTGTCGGGCTAGCCCTGAAGCATTTATTTACTAGGTTTTGTGTTTTTGCGGTGAAAAGATGCACTAGCTGTGCTATAACTGTCAAAGACAGGGAGAATATGGCAGGAGTTCAATGTGGCATGACCAGGTCACTGCATGCCTCATCAGAAGTCCTCTGGTCCCCCTTCTTAAAGATGGGAGCCACAGCCCTGTTCTGCCAATCCAAAGGTACCACCCCTGATATCCACGCAACATTGTAGGGGCGTTTCAACCAAGACAGCCCTACAACAGCCAGTGCTTTCAGGAACTCAGGAACTCAGGGCAAACCTCATCCATCACAGGGGCTCTACTACCAAGGCCTCATTAATTATTATTAATCTCTTGCTCTCTTCCACGGCGCAACTTTTATCCTCTCTTCCTTCCTTTCTGTCAAAGGGTTCCTCCTGTATAAAAAGGAGTTTTCTCTTCCACCGTCGCCAAAGTGCCTGCTCATAGCAGGGTCAAATGATTGTTAGTGTTTTCTCAGTTTTCACTGTATTATTGTAGGGTCTTCCTCTTACAATTTAAAGTGCTATGAGGGAACTGTTGTTGTGATTTGGTGCTTTACAAATAAAACAGAACTGAATTGGTCTTATCTTTAATACCCCAGCTGTCCTGCCAGTTTGTTTCCTTTTCAAAAGCTTTCCTGCAGACATAGGTTGAGCAATGATTAACAAAATTGCCCGCCAATCTCTAAAATTATAAAATGCCTGTCTTTGAGTGATGCTGAAAAACAAGTTCATGCATTTATTACTTCTAGGCTGAACTACAGTAATCCATTATTATCAGAATGTCCTAACATCTCCTTGAAAAGCTGAATGGAATTTCATTCCAAGTACATTTTTTCCAAGATGAGCTCTATAAATTGGGGGCCAAGGATCAGCAAGCCCCAGCCTCAGGCCCAGCAATGCACACACCCACATACCAAGACACAAACACCAACCCGATATCACAGTAAAGCGCGTAATAGACACACCAGTCAGACGATGCAGTACCACCAGGAGGAGATAATATATATAAAGCCGAGAAGTGAAACAAATAAGGTGTGAGGTACACTCCATGGTCCTTCTACGTCACAAACCATGAAGTTGGCTCACTTTAAAATGCACTCCTGTGTTTATTTTGTTTTTGATTTTCTTTTTTGTTGGCTTGAAATGAAATCTCTCTCCTGGTACTGCAGCTTACTGCAACGTCTGCATGAGTGTCCATTGAAGAGACAAAGCCTGAAATGGACACATTGGACAAATGGACACGCACACACACACCCAACCCACCGACTGACTCACTCACACATACCCACCCACCAATGGCACAAAGACACCCATGCACACATATCAACGCCCTTTGAAGTGCACCCCACCCCCCACTTCCCTCCCATGCCAGCAGCAAATCCAGGCCATACCCAAGTCTTGGGGCTCACCTGCACGCTGCGTCAAAGCCAATCACAAAAATGGGACAAGACAAACTGCTCTGAATCTAAGACAAGCTACAGCTAGCAACAATCGATCGCTCTCACCTGATAGGTGTTCACATATCCTTTCCCAGAGCCTGTCAACAGGCATACAAGACCATATAGCATGCATGTAGTTCTTCTAATGACTGTCTATACAGTGGGTGCATATGTTTGAGTATATGACGCCTATTTGGAACATCCTTTGTCATATATAGTGTGTTCTATGGAGAGCTTTGTATGCCACAAGTTGCTGTAGTAAGAACACATTATGTTGAACATGGCAGCATGCATTGTTTGAAAAACGTTGTAGTTATGAATTTTCTCTGCTGGTTTACTGCTAGAAAGCTTTAAAGTTAACAAAAACGCCCATTAGCCATTACAATTTGTTAACATTTCAGAATTAAAGCCCTTATTTTGATACAGAAAGTTATTCTGTTAAGCATGTCTGAGTCAAATCTTCCAAATAAAAATCCTTGAATAGTTACAGTAAAGGAATTGAATACTCTCACTTTGTTAAAAGAAAAGCATTTGATTGCTTATTGAAAATATTAAATACTTTCATGCTATCCCCCTTAAACTTTTTTAGGCAAACTCTTTACCTCTAGAGAGCAACAGAACAAGTCCAACATTAGCATCAGTTCGTCCAATTTCTCTAGAAATACTTCTAACAACTAAAGACAGGAAGATGGTCATAGATTAATAAATGAAAACACTTTCTGAATGCTTCATTTATAATGGTTTATACTGCGTATGACTAATATACGCACACAAAGAAACCTAAAAAAAACTCAAAGATAACCGTTAAAATTTGTATTGCCATACTGTAGTATTTGTATCTGGCCACTGTATTTACTGTTTATTGCATGTTGCTCATCATTGTTGCTCATGTTTTTCTCTCTCTGCTGGTCTTCAAATAAAATTTTTACGTGCAACCACCCAATTTCCCCGTGGAGTACAGTAAACTTTCATCTTATAACCATAATTTTAGGCTGTACCTTTCTCCAATGTAGCCAGCTGTGCACTGGCACTGACCGCTGATATGGTCACATAGCCCTCCGTTACGACACGTGCACTCCTGGGAGCAATTAATGCCAAAAGATCCAAATGGACATGGCTGGGCACACACTGGACCCTGATGGAGAAGAATATATCAC
The DNA here is from genome assembly GCF_018398535.1 of Haplochromis burtoni. Taxonomy (NCBI): domain Eukaryota; kingdom Metazoa; phylum Chordata; class Actinopteri; order Cichliformes; family Cichlidae; genus Haplochromis; species Haplochromis burtoni. Next base: position 46,497 of record NW_024582856.1, on the reverse strand, counting down.
GTTTACATGCGCATCAAACATGTCTCGGAAGGAAGCGACATATCAAACATATTAATTATTAGCAAATTAGGTAATGACAGTAATGTCAACAGTATCCAGTGAGCAGTTTCAAACTTCTCTAGTCCAAGAAAAACCCTTGGTTCATGTTTATGGCCTCGATTTAAACTTGAATTTATGGAAAAAAAACTCAAATTAATTTAAACTAAGACAAATGGTTTAATATATGCAACTTTACATTTCACAATTCTTTAAAGGTAGATTCTGTTATTTGAAAAACTAGGCTCTGATGTCTCATTTTTTCCATCTAAAGTAAAACAAGGAGCAAAAATCTCTGGAATCAGTCCAATAAATAGTAAGCAAGACTGTTATGACCGGATACCTGCAATGTAATCCCATGTGGTAACTACCCACTTCAAAGTAAAAGTACTTGGTGTCTGACAATGTGATGCAAACGACGACGTGACTAAGAGAAATCTCATGGGAGGTGAGCTGTTGCAGGAAGACATTAGTGTAAAATAGACAGAAATATTACAGCCTACGCTCACTCCCAGAGCTTCACATATTGCAGGACAAAATACTGACTCTGGTTGACATATTTGTAATGTGAATATTTACCCTGGGATAAAAACAGGCTGCTGCATGGAAATCATAGCTTAATGTTAATTGAAACTAACTAAATCAAACTAACTTGCAATAAGAAAATCTAGTTCCTAATTTAAAATGTGGCACAGTAAAGTGCAACACTTGGTAAAGCTTTCAAAGACTACTGTGGGGGCAGGAACAGACTAAAGCTGTGGGCAACTGTACCACAAATAGATGGAAACACTCCTGTTTTCAAGTTCAAGTTACAAGAAGAGAGGCTTGCTGCAGAATTAGTGAAGCTAAATGTTAATCTTACAATACAGCAAATAAATGAAACTAATTTACATTGAAAACTTTCACAGACACAGTATTTCAGCTCAAGATAGGACCAATGCAGAACATTTATGTACTGCATTGGTCCCATGTTCAGAATCATTTAGGCCCAAATGGTAAAACAGAGCCTAGGACACAAAAATACCAGAATTTTCTGCTATTGTAACATTTCCCTGGCAGTTAATTCAGATAAAAAACAAACAAACAAACAAACATTTGACCAAACTATTACAAAATGAAGAGTGTGACCCAGCAGCCAGTGCCACATGTTGAGAAAATGATGACTGATACATTTTTGTCACTTAAAATGTGGCATGAAAAAAGTTTTTTAAGAAGGTATATTTTATAATACAGTATCATGGCGCTTAACTGTTGCTAATCCTTAAATATTCTTTTCGGCAGATTAGTTGTATGATGCTTATCTGCTTTTGCATGTGTCATGAAGTCCTCACCATCCAGCCAGCAGGACAGGAACACTCCCCAGTGACATGGTGACATGTTCCACCGTTCTGACAGGGACAGTGATGCTCACACAGGGGGCCATGTTTACCTGGAGGACAAGGTTCCTCACAGCTGGAGGGACAGAAAGCAGGAAGAGGTGTTCGCGTCAAGCGGTGAAGCTTTTAATCACTGACAAAGCTCAAAGGTTCGACACAGACAAGTGGAAGGTTAATACAGCTAGAGGAACATTTACACTTTAGGTTACTTCAGTAACTTATGAAAGAGTTTATCAAAAGAGAATATAGAAGAGCACTAGAAATCAAAGTAATTTCAAATGTAGTCACTCTGAAGAAAATATTTATATCAAAACTTACTAACAAACATCTGAGAAAATAATGTCTGCTTAATTCTTTCTTTTCAGTGGCAGGAATAAGCTGTGATATGTTTATAGACTTCCCAAATCATCATTATACCTGACAGCTTAATGGCAAATCCTAAAAAAGCTGGAAAGGGGAAATGAGAGCATATGATACAGATCGATTTAATGACATGGAACATGACAATTTATTTACAGTACGACGCGAGGCTTGAGGAAGCTCTCATTTTCTTTTCTTTTTTATTTTAAAGTGGTCTATAACAAAGATAACACAATCTGACAATTCAATTCAATTGTGAACAGTTGCCTCAAAGTGCTTTAAACTGTAAGGTAAAGACCCTACAATGACACAGAGAAAAGAGAGAAGGCAAACAATCACCAACAAGGTGATTCTCAAAGGGCTGCTGGCCAAAAATTATCTCAGCATTGTGTGCAATGTGTCCTTAAGAGACTGAGGAATCTGAACAAGTCAATGATAAAAGAAGAAATGGCAGGCCTAAAGATGAACAATAACTGAAAGTCATGTCCTCCAGAAATAGGAAACAATCCAATAACACAGGACCTGAGATGCAGCTGACCTGGATGAACCAGATACTGTTTGCCGAAGCCTCATCTGGTCTTAATGTAAGGATGACACATATCGGGTCTATGGCTGCAAACCCTTGGTCTTCTCTCAATGAGCTTCATGATGCAGTCCCCTGAAATGGTTTTCACTTCACAGCTGTGGCTTGTCAGGGTTCATTTGTGGAGTTTCTTGCCTTCCTAATGGGGTTGGGACCATCAGTTGTGTTGTGCAGAAGTCAGGTTGGTACACAGCTGACAGCTCTATTTGACAAATGCTAGAATTCATATTACGAAATGACAGTCAGTCTGAAAAATTGCAAAAACTTTGAATGTGTCTCCAAGTACAGTCACAAAAACCATCAAGAGCTACAATAAAAGTGGCTCACATGAGGACCGCCCCAGGAAAGGAAGACCAAGAGTCACTTCTGGTGCTGAGGTAACAGCACCTCAGACTAGAGCACAGATCAATGGCACACAGAGTTCCACTAGCAGACACATCTTTACATCAACTGTTCAGAGGAGACTGCGTGAAATTGAAACACTGAAAAATATCACTTTCTATTCAATGACCTAAGGAAAAGCAACAAGCAGAAGAGATTTCTTTGGGCCAAGAAACACGAGGAATGGACTTTAGACCAGTGGAAATCTGTGCTTTGGTCTGGTCCAAATTTGAGATCTTTGATTCCACCGATCGTGTCTTTGTGCGACGCCAAAAAAGTGACCAGATGATCTCTACACCCATGGTTCCCAACATGAAGCACTGAGGAGGTGTGATGGTGTGGGGGTGCTTTGCTGCTGACACTGTTGAGGATTTATTCAAAACTGGAGGCACACTGAACCAGCATGGGTACCACAGCATCCTGCAGCAACATGCCATCGCATCCAGTTTGCGTTTAGTTGGACCATCATTTATTCTTCACCTCCGGGCTGTGTGAGGGCTATTTGACCAAGAAGGAGAGTGATGGAGTGCTGCCCGGCCTCCACAGTCACCTGACCTAAACCCAATGGAGATGGTTTGGGATGAGAGGGACCGCAGAGTGAAGGCAAAAGTGCCAACAAGAGCTCAGCATTTCTGGGAACTCCTTCAAGACTGTTGGAAAACCATTTCAGGTGACGACCTCATAAGATAAGATGACTCTTTTTTTTGTCATTGCACAGTCTTACTTACTACAATAGTTCAGTGAAATTGGAAACTGTCCCATATCAGCACAAGTCAACACAACAAAACACAACACAGTGGACTTCAAAGTGGCTTTAAAAAAAGTGCAAGAAAGGTACGGGCAAAAACAGTAAGTGAATGTTTATTGCACATTATTATTTTTCCCCCAAAAAGTCCAACGAAGTAGCCAATCAGGTCAGCTCGTAGCATTGCCCTGTTGTAAAATCTGTCCTCGAGTCTGTTTGTCTGCGACCTCAGCAGCATGAATCTCCTGCCAGATGGCAGCAGCTTAAACACCCGGTGTCCTGGCTGTGTACAGTCCAGTAGGATGCTGCATGCCCTTTTGAGACAGTGAGTGCTGTACAGGTCCTTCAGGGAGGGAAGAGGATGTCCAGTGATTTTTTGGGCCATATTAATGACCCCATGAAGGGCCTTTTTGTGTGCAATGGTGCAGCTGGAGAGAATCCATTGAGAGAATGCCAAGAGTGTGCAAAGCAGTAATCAAAGCAAAGGGTAGCTTTTTTAAAGAGTTATTTTTTGAGTTATTTCAAACTTTCTTGTTTACCACATAATTCCATATGTGTTCATCCATAGTCTTGATGCCTTCAATGAGAATCGACAATGTAAATAGTCATGAAAATATATTAAATGGGAAGGTGTGCCCACACTTTTGATTGGTAGTGTAGATTGTAATGCTGCTACATAATTTTCTGCCCAAATTTGAAAGTATGGACACCAAAGCATTGTTTTTACGTTTAGACTCGACTGAAATAGAAATGTGTAGAAAATGTGGATATGTTATACTGCTTTGTATGCTAATATTCAGATTTGTAACTGTTTAAAAAAATCATACGCATTTAAAACAGTCAAATGCATTAATATATTAATTATCAACAAGCTGTTTCTCATATTGAAAGACATGCAGCCCTATTTAATGTTACTCAACTCACAAGGCCCCAGTGTATCCAGGTGCACAGAGGCACTCGCCAGTCTGGTGATGGCAGGTAGCGCCATTAAGGCACTGGCACTCCAGCAGGCAGTCTTTGCCATAGAATTTGGGGTCACAGGGCTCCTCACAGCGCCAGCCCTGGTAGCCATCAGTGCAGACGCACGCTCCTGTTATTGGGTTACATTTGGCACCGTTGCGGCACTGACAGCGGTTACTGCAGTGTGGACCCCAAAAGTCACTCTCGCAGCCTGTAAAGAAAAAGGACTGGATGAATCATTAAACATTATTTAAAGCTATAAAGTGTGAAGCCACACAACGGATTATTTACTTGTGGTTTTAATTTCCAACAGCAAATTCACAATTGCAGTGAGGGGTCAGCCGTGAAGCAAGGAACCTACTGCACTCATGGTGTCACAGCTTTGTCAGTCTTACATGAAACACAACCTGAGCAACTGAGCTTTATTATAAACTGAGCAAAATTTAAAAACAAAACAAAAACAAAAACAAAAAAACAAACACAAAACAGACCAACTCAGTAGTACAGAATAGGCCTAAAATAGTAAATAATAAAACGGTTTTTGCCACTGTAAAGGTGGAAACTGGCCTGAAACAGCCACTTAGTGTGCTATAGCAACAGAAAAGTCTTGAACAGATAAACATGTTGTGTACTTTTGCAGGAAACTACCAGGACTGTGTTCTATTCTTAGTCACAGTGTGGTAGCAATGATAACATGGACTGAACCACCACTCACAACCACCAGCACTTTATACAGCCTCTGTAGAAATTATCCACATATCTCACTTATCTTAACTGCACTACTGTATAGCTCTGTGCAAATAATCATTCTGTACATACGATAATTTTTAACCCTACAACTGTTTATAACCTGCATAGTTCACATCTCTGTATAACTGTATATCTCATCTTCTGTATAGTTTTTTATTTCATATTTATAGCCTGTACATAGCTTGTACTCACTACAGCCTGTACATACTTATAGTTATAGAATATTCATAACATACTTCATACCGTGTACATTATAACATACCATAAGAGACCCATTTCTGTAATACACTCACATATCTATATTATTGCTAATATATATTGTAATATATCTATATCATGGCTAAAGCACTTCTGGATGGATGCAAACTGCATTTCGTTGCCCTGTACCTGTGCATGTGCAATGACAATAAAGTTGAATTCTATTCTATTTTCAATTAAAAAAAAATGCTGGAGAAACTACAATAGAAATTTCACTCTCACTTCACCTGAGATAATTATGCAGCACTTACTCGAAACACTAATCTTGGATATATAATATTGGAAAGTGCATGGATGATCACAAAAACCACAGTCCGCATATATCCAATCAGAAGCCCTGGGTAAATAAAGCTGTTTGTGCCAAGCTAAAAGTGCGGACCTCTGCCTTTAACTCCGGGGATGCTGATGCATATAAAGCAGCCAGGTACGACCTCCAAAAGTCCATAAAAAAGGCCAGAAAGGACTACAGGGACAAAATGGAGTCCAGCTACCACAGCTTTGACACCAGGCGACTGTGGGATGGACTGCGCTGCATCACTGACTACAAGAAGGTCAACACAGTCAGTGTTCAGCCCGCTGCATCTCTCGCAGCTCAACAACTTCTATGCTCGTTTTGACGCAGACAACAGAGAGCAGATCCTCTACCCTCAGGAGGACAGTGAGGCTGCAACT
>NW_024582856.1:16306-17631 GCF_018398535.1 Haplochromis burtoni | reverse complement strand
AGTGTGACTGTTTAACACATAAATAATAAATCGATGATATAATAGCTGTCACCATCCTTATTTCAGTGTTTGTAAAAATAAATCTTCTACAAATTAACTTTCTCCACTATGCACTTTGAAAGTGACTTCATGAATAAGAAAATTAACGACATTGTCAGTCAGCTGGTTCAACTGAGGAGAGTCAGTTATAAAGCACATTTAAAAACATCACACATTGGCCAAAACGGTGCACAAAAAAGAGAATGGATAAAAATAAACAAGGGGATAAACAGAAATTTGCAAAATACGTGTTAGGCTAAACATATTGTGAGGGGTCTGTGATCCAGCATTTTTGAGGTCGTTGTCTTTTTGTGAATTATTCATTTGGAATGTTTTAATTTTCTGTTAGTCACTATTAGTTATTTGTTGCTTTGGATGTATGTTTAGTTTTATTTGTCTCCACATTGTCTCGGTTAGGTGTCTCGTCTCCCTTTCCTGTTTACTTGTCTCCTCTCCGGGCTCTGTTCCATGTCTCCACAGTCTGTCATGTGTATCCGTGTGTGTTTCTGCAGCCGTCATGTCTCGTTCCCTTTTTCCATCTCCCGTGTGTTTAAGTCACTCCCTCCCTCTTTCTGTCTCTTCTTTACGTCTCTCCATGTTTCCTGTTTTATTTTTAAAGTCTTGTGTTTCCATGTTCAGTGTGTTTAGTTTTGCTTGCCCTGTGGCATCATGTTCATTTGTGTCAGCTGTGTTTCCCCAGATGTCTGCACTTTCCTCATTACCCTGTTTCCCTTTGTTCAGCATCAGTTATAGTTTAGTTTCGCCTCTGTTCACCTTTGCCTTCTGTGTTTCCCATCAGCCTAAATAAACGCTTTTTGTTACTCCTCAGTTTTGTCTCTCGTTCATCTGCTCTTGGGTCCGCTCCTCAAACACATCGCAATTCCAGCCGTAGCACATATGTAACAGTGTTTCTGTGGTATTATTCCACTTGCCACAAATGTCAGTGTAATGGGGAAACAGCGTACTTTTCATTTGTTTAAAATTGTGTAAAACCGTATGCTAAAGCAGAATGCTAAAGCAGAATGCTAATACTGTGTGAGTGGTGTGCGGCTAGGGTTGCCAACCGTCCCTTAAAAAACGGAATCGTCCCGTATTTAGAAACAAAAGCACACGTCCCGTATTGAGCTAATAAGGGACGCACTTTGTCCCGTAATACAGTGAGAATCAAAAGTAGTCTATAAATGTTTATGGAATTAACGCTTTGTTTGAAAACATAATTCCCAGCCCCTCTCCTGCTTTGTGACCAATGAGCTGACAGCACACTTATGACAATTCGAGTATGACAA
>NW_024582856.1:0-14420 GCF_018398535.1 Haplochromis burtoni | reverse complement strand
GTTGTCATTGTGAGCTAAAAATAAATGGCTGAATGATCATTTGTTTCCCATATGGTCATATCACAAAGAATATGCATCTGCTTAAATCAAATTCAAGTCAAATGGTTAAAAAATAATTTCACACACAAAAAAAAAAGGGGTGAAGACAACTGGGTTGCCCGGCCCTGGCCACGAGGTGTCCCTTATTTATTTTTCAGGGAGTTGGCAACCCTATGTGCGGCAAGCCCTTTGCACTGATACAACGTTTCCATTCAGGACATAAAGGGGCAACGATCAACCAGAGACTACTTGTCTTCTTAAAAACACAACACATGCAGAGTCGAGGAGTCTGTTTGGGCTGACCTGTTGCGGCGGGGTGAAGCAGAAACCGGTTACACATATACCGTCATGTTCAAAAAAGCCATATGACGTACAATGAGCAAAGAAGGAGACAGACTCAACTGCCAATGAATAAAAATAAGCTTAAAGCCTAGTTTAAAAAGAATCGATGGAGAGAGCAGATTGGACTGTGAGAAGTATGCTTTTCCATAGTTTGGGGGCAAATGCAAAGAAAATACAGTCTCTGAGTATAAATCTAGAGCAGGGGGCAGGTTCTGATCAGGTTGCCAGAGGGATTTTTAGAATTAGATCAGAATCTTGGCGAGATTCAGTAAGGAGGCTTTTTTCTCCACCTCTACGTCCAGCCATTCAGAACAACTGGAAACATTTGGTAGCAATGCTGAACAAACTCGTTTGTTTAAAGCCTCCCGAGGCCTCAAGACAGGCTGCCCCTTAAGATAATTGGGGTTGAGACATGTGGTAAAACTCTACTATTGCTCCTCAATTATTCTGAGGTGACAAGATAACAGCTCAGAACAAAACACCACAAGCATCTTTCTGCAGAGTGAATATGATAGATGCAGGGAAGCATGCGATTTCCTCTACAGTCATCCCATCAGAATGAACAGCAGAGAATTTGGAATTTAGCATTTTAATTTTCTAGGCCAATGAATCCCAGGTATTCTGCTGAATAAAGTGGAGCTACCATCAGACAACAGATTATGATGCACGATTTCTCTTGTAATGCAATGGTCTATAAATACATTACTGAAGTACACGTAACAGATTTGGAGCTGGAGTATAATAAGTGGATAAATCAGAATCTGAAGACATCATCATCATCATTTCCTTAGGGATAGGGTAATAATAAAATGGCTTTGTCTAATCAGAATCAGTATTTTATGATTCTGAATCTAGCTAGACAAAAACAAACAGAGAAAACAGAAGAAATAACATATTGTTGTACATTACATCATCTTAAAAACCATAAATCAAAGCACCAATTATCTTTCTGACATATGCTTACAGACTAAACTGTCTTCCCAAAATGAGAAGTACAACACACAGAGTGTAGTGAGTTCGCTTCACAGTGCCAGCTGCTCTAAATGAGTGGCTAAAAAAGAAGAAAGGCAGAAAACAGGGGTGAAACAACCTGGAGGAGAAATGGGAAAAGTCATGCATATGTAGGCAACTTTACTAATCAAACGTGGGTGGTAGTTTCACAGATATTATAGTGTTAAATGTTTCATCAGTACTGCGGTGGACAGAGCCATGAGCAGACAACACATAAATCAGACTCGCACTCCCTCCCTCTCAATCTTTCTCTAATTTACTCTCTTTTCGTCTTTCAAGTCCTCCTGTCCTCTGTCTACCTCTCTCCTCCATGTGTCTCTTGCTCTCTCAAAGAGAGGAGTTATCTTTATTTCTCTTAACTAGTGAGCCAGCATAGTCAAATCCTTTATCCTCTCACAGCCTCAATTATTCAGGAGCAAAGAGTCCAAATCAAGAGACTAATGACTTTGATCAAGAGTGGCTCGCTGGCACTAAGCAGAACTTTCTGCACTAAATTAAGAGCTGCATAATATACTTTGGCAAAGGCCACTCTTTAAGGAATATTTCTAGGTCTGTCTATGGTATAGTCACTCTTTGCCAGTAACAAAATCAGAGCTCAGAGGGCTAGCTCTTCTCATGTTTCTTCTGTTACAAAAGGACCCGAGCTCAGTGCAGGTGACCGATGCAGCTGCCAGATTGCCAAAGTGAGAAAAGGGCAAATTTGCAGGTGTCACAACAGCCATAACTTAATTAGTTATGATAAACTGCCCTATGCACAGAACACAGGATCTTTCAGGACCACAAAATAGCTCTGCTTTTCTACACAAGCTGTCACACAGACTCACAATTTTACAGTAAAATCAGACGCACACTGAGTCCTGAACTCCAGTTTAAAAACTTGAGAGTTTGTGGAAAAAACTTTACCAAAAATGTAGCGATACTGTCCGAGTGGCGACACCTACCATGCGGCAGCTTCCTAGACCTTAACAGCGAGTCTAAAAACAAACGACTGTGAGATGAGGTTGCAGCGGTGAGCACAGCGACCACTGCAGCAGCTTCACGGGGCCTTAATGTCGCCATTACTCTTGATTGGCCTGAGTTTTGCGCAGGCTGGGATGATGTCTTTGGACAACAGCACTAACCAAACAAACAAAGTGACCGTATGGTTCCTTCCAAAAAACAGGACATTAGAAGACTACCAATAAAACAGTGTCTAGACTACTATGTGAATTCCATTTATTTTAGGGGTTTTTTGTCTTGACATTCAGTTTTTATTGAAACTAATTTTTGCTGAAAACTGTTTTGTCAAAACCTTCCGATTACAAGACAAACTGCCAACTCTTAAGCCACGATCGCCCCGATCGGACTGCATACTTTTAAATAATAATAATAATAATAATAATAATAATAATAATGGATTGGATTTATATAGCGCTTTTCAAGGCACCCACAGCGCTTTACAATTCCACTATTCAGTCACTCTCGCATTCACACACTGGTGGAGGCAGCTACAGTTGTAGCCACAGCTGCCCTGGGGCAGACTGACAGAAGCGAGGCTGCCATGTCGCGCCATCGGCCCCTCTGGCCATCACCAGTACAGGATTTGAATAGCAACTGGCAACATCAGCAGATCAAAATCTGACCCCAAAACATTGATTCTGTTCATCTGGACGTAGAGTTTTTAGTGAAACAGTCTCGGCTGACTGCAGGTTTCCTCATAACTGAAGACCTCAAAGTCTCATGCATTGTAATAAGTATAATATATTATTGTTCCATCCAATTAGAAAGCACAGTTTTTCCTTACATGCAGATAGAACATTGTGGCAAAAAGGAGAAAAGAATGTAGCAGCCCTTCAAAATTTGGATTTGGTTCATTGATAGACTGGATCAAAACACTGTATACCTCTCCAAATAGATGCATCAGACAAACATTCTTATTTGCCAAATCTTCAGTCTACAAAGTTTGAATCACCTTGTTGTTGAATTGTGCTATACAAATAAATTTGCCTTGCCTTGCCTACAAAGGGGCACCCCTCAGTGAGCAGCTCTGATCCTTATAGGAGGATATTTGGCACTGGTGTAGCCCCTCCACTGTCTGGAAGCAGTTTTAGGAGTCCATTACTCTTGAAATCATAAAGATTCAAGAGGAGAAAGAAAAAATTAACTGAGTGGTTCAGTTAAAATTCTGAGCTTTGGCTCATAGGGTTTATTTGTACACACTCTGACCTCATTGTGGACTAGAGGTTAAAACCAGCCCCACCAGTTCAGTTCATTTTTATTTCAAACATGTGCATTCACAATCATTACAAAATATCATTCCATTCTTTTGTTTGAAAAGGAGAAGGCAGAAGTATACACTTATTAGTCCCTACCCCCTCACCACATCGCATCTTCATGTGCACAGTGTTGGGGAGTAATGGAATACATGTACCAGTGTTACGTATTTAAAATACACAACATGAGTAACTGTATTCTGTTACAGTTACCGTTTAAAAAGGTGGTATTCAGAATACAGTTACTTTGTTGAAATAAGTGGATTACACGGCGGTCTCTTCCTGTTTGATATGTTAGGCTACGCCCTCTCTGTTTTTGGTGATTCCACGCCGGTGGAAACCCAAACAAACATAAGAGGATCTAATTCCTGTGTCTCGATCTCACTGCCCATGTCACCTCTACTTGCGGCCGCATAATGACGTGAAGAAATGTTCTTAAAAATTATTGTTCAATAAATTATTTAATATGAAGGCAATAAGAGAGTGTTACAGGCATAGCCCTAAAGAATGGAACCTCATGGGCAGTGTAGCCCAGCTGTAAGTAAGCTGTTAAGACTCGACTGTACACTGTGTTCGTGTTTTCCTCCGAAACAATAAGTTCCGTTGCAGCAGCCTTTTGGATATTTATAGAAAGCACAGTTTCACTATAAAACTGTTGAATATTTTGGCTATAAATCTATCACATATAGCTTTCTGTTTCTATTAGGTGAAGCTGCTTTGTTTACTCACTTTGACCCCTAACTGCTACAGTAATGGTGTTACAAGTCATGTTGGCAGATCTTTACACGCTCAGCATTACTTGGTTGCAGAGAATATTTTTTTTAAGTCAATGATATGATTACACAGCAAAATTAGCATTTCATGGAGTTGTTGGTCATGTTTCAACACTGTATTGTACTGCATTGGTTTATGCTGTTAGGTAATGCTTGCACACAATGTGCATGGCTGATTTGTGTCATTAAATCATCGGCTGTACCTACTTTAAATACTGCTCTGCTTTTTGTCTCCATCCATTTGGAAAAAGGAGAGAAAAGCTTTAGGGGTTCATTCTACTGCTTTTTCACGACACAGCAAAAAGTTATGCAAATGCAATAAGAATTTCTTAGTTACTACCAGCTCTAAGTGAGTTGATTTGTTCAAAGCCTGGACAAAAGAATTCAATATGCATTCCTAATTTTTTTATTAGATTTGATGACATGAGTGTGCGAAGAGCTCTCTCACTAAACATTTATTTATTCAGGAAAGTTAGCCTTTGCAGCATCCTTCTTCATGTGCATACCAATTTTGTGCAGCACTGTGCAGTGCAGTGGTGACTGAGGTAGCAGTTATTTATTGTTGCACTGGGGCCTGGGGCCTATTCCAAGAAGCAGTTTTAGTGAACAACTCCTTGGTTAACCCTAAGATGAAGGAAATTTGGGTTTTCTTTTACACACTATAAGGTGATACAGGTGCTCCTGGTGCAACGGACTGACACGTCAATTCATTTCATTCTTAAAGTCCTAATAAAGTTCATAGTGTAGTGAAATCATTTGCAGAAGTTTACATTTACAGGCACTAAAATCCCAGTTGGATGTTAATTTGAACATTAAGGTTACAGCAAAAAAAAGAAATAGATTTAAAATTCAAATATAAAATTAGGAGCTTCATCTAATGAAAATTCAAGAGAGCTCATATTTCTCCCATATTCCTTTCTCTTCACTGGCTCCCTGTTAAATCCATAATCAAGTTTATAATCCCTCTTCTCACATAAAAGGTCTTGAATAATCAGCCCCCATCTTATTTTAAAACCTCATATCATCCAATCATCAGACTGCAGGCTTACTTGTGGTTTCTAGGATATTTCAAAGCAGAATGGGAGGCAGGGGCTTCAGCTTTCAGCCGCCTCTTTTGTGGAACAAGCTCCCAGTTTGGATTCAGTTGACAAACACGTTCTCTACTTTTAAGATTAAGATTACAACTTTTCTTTTGGATAAATCTTATAGTCAGGGCTTGGATCTGGTGCTGCTGATTCCTCAGTGAATCCACCGCTGTAGGTCTGAGTGTTTCTTCACTCGCCTTTTCTCTGGCTCTCTTGCAAAGTTTCTTCTGTCTTCCTCCATCACCCCCAAGTGGTCAATTCGTATAACAATGGTTTACTTACTCAGCATGAGTCAGGCTTTCTGGGGCTGAAAACTGTCGATCACAGATTTGATCAACTCAGATCTTTTTCAACTCAACCATTTGTGAAAGCTGCAAACTGAAAGTGAAGCCTATGAAATAGCTATGAAGCAAAGTTCCACATATAGAGTGATTCTTTCCATTATCTGGGTGATTTTAGTAATTATTTTACCAGTTTTTAAAAATCTGAGTTTTGTCTTTACAAACACAAAGAAAATTCTCATTTGAATATTAACGGCCAACAACCACTCGCCAAACTGAGAATATCAACTTTTCCTCAGTGACCAGTTTGACGGAGGGTTGCTGACTGATTTACAGGCCTGTGTGACTGAGCTAATGTTTTTGCTTAGATATTTTCTTAGGGCATGCAACACAATTCAACTTAACTTTTCCATCTGTAGTCTGGTTTATGTTAAACGGCTTGAGAGCAAGTAAAGAAAGAAAAACACTGAGGTCGTGAAGGATCTTGCAGGAATGGTGACGTTATTTTAAAAGTGAGTGATCGGTAGCTGTTGGGTTTGTCTTGAATAAAATTTGCAAGCAAGTTAGGTGTGCAGCATAAGTTACCATGGTGATATATCTAAGTAAGAAATAATCACCTTTTTAGGCCAACAAATTCCACAACAAAATAGAAAACAATTTCTTTTTCTATCATTTTGCACTCCGTTTAAATTCACACCGAGGCCACTGCACAGAGTACTGAATTACACATTCACCTAACTTCACCTAACCTAAAACAGAAATGACCTTGATCTGTTACCAGGCACCATTTAAATGAAACATTGTAACTAACTTTTCTAACTTTTTTCTGTTTATTTGTTTTATTTTGAGGGTTTTTTATGTTGATTTAAAGTTTTGTACTTATTTAGGAATTTGAATATTTCCGAATGTCATAATTTATTTATTTTCTCACCATTATGAGATAATAAATTATCCCAGAAGGAATCTTTTGCCCTCTCGGTCTAACCAACTAGAAACAACTGAATGAGAGTAATCAACAAGCAGTCTGAGGAACGCGCAGGGAATAGCCTGCCAATAAGTGAGGTACAAAACGCACAGCAGCAATCTAACTCCTCACTGGGTCATCTGTTAATCTATGGAGGAGCAGATATGACCATTGGTCTTGGTTCTGCCTCACTGATCACAGTGGGATCTGCTAGAGCTGAAATGTCAGTTTCATGTCAGTCAGTGTGTGTGTTAAGTTTAGCAGGGAACACCTGGAGGATGTGAAAGGCCAGCTTACATCCCATAAACTCACACATATCTTATTTTTTCATCGTAATGAAACATAATTGAAATCCACAGCTTCCTACACTTTTATCCAGGGAACAAATATATACAGAGTGTAATCTAAAGGGACTATGAAATAATCAAATTTTAGTATCTGCATGAGACTAATTTTTTACAATTTAATCAAAATTCTCATCTGTTTTTTTCTGGCAACCAACTGACAGCTCAACTACGTGTTTCAGCTATAAAAATATTTGTAAGCAGTAACAGCTTAATCTGTGTCAGAATCAAATGCTGACCCAGAGTTTAAATCTTATTTAAAGAGAGAGGTCATTAGAACTCTTCTCACCTACACCTGCACACACTTCCTTTAATGCAGCCTTTGTTTTTATTATGTCTGAGGGACCTATTCATTTAAAATTATTCTTTTTCAGTCCATCTATTAACATGCACAGTTCCTAATTTCATGGCCCAGGATACCCTGCATTTCTTACTGGCATGTTTTCAATACAACTTAAGACTTAGCATAATAGTGTATTGCTAATGCTTTGCATTGCCAGTACTATTGGAAGATATTTTTCTTTTTATTCATGCATTCAGTTTTTCTCTGCATTGCATTAGGGGAGGGGTGGAGCAGTGGGTTTCAGGTTGTGTCGCTGGCCTGCACTGAAAAAAGGAGACTGGCCATCTCTTGGATTTATATAAGCATCTTGGGTGTATTTAACACAACTGCCTCGTGTTTTAAAGTTAGGTGTAACTAAATAGTGTAGAACCTACATGATCTGCAGGGAGGGTACATTCATTTGTTCATATCACGTTCAATTTAAGTAAGTCAATAATGAAGCAATGCCAAATCTCACGATATCACACGTGATTTCATCCAGCGTTGTTTTGATCGTGGGTGAGGAATGTTGCCATTTCAGTCAAGTCGAGCTGCCCACCTCGACTTTTTTCGGTAAGTTGCTGCCTCCCACTCCTTTTTTTTTTGGTATAGGTTGATTTTCTGAATGACTATTTTTCATATTACAGCCAAATGTAGTTTAATGTCTAGTGTGTCACGATGTAACGCATTAAATAAAGAATTGGCACGTTTGCATCTGAATGTGTTTTTTGAACGGGAGCTGTAATGTCCCAATTAACTCCGAGGTGCTGCAAACATATTTGGTTTTGTGTTTGAATTAGTTTGCAAACTGACTGTTCAGTTACATTATTCAACAGTGTCAACTGCACCTTGGGGAGATTTTCTTATCAATGTCTTAAATGCATTTGTTGCGACAGTAAAAGATAAGGTTTGTTTTAAAACTGATTCTAATTACATTGTCCTATTCTTTCGCAACAGACAGTGAAGTAGGACCATGACAGCTCAAGCTATTCTCAGAGTTATCCTTGAACCAGACAGTAGTCAGAGGGTGATGGTTTCTGCTGGTCTGCCTTCAGCTGTCACTGAACTGGAGGCTGAAGACTGAGTGCAAAATAATGGAACCCTTCCGACCACAGTTCATGGACACACTCTTTGGCAACGAGTTTGTGAACTTAACTTCAGTGGCAGAAATACAAAACCAAGCAACAATCAAAATTGTACACACATCCTGCCAACCTCAAGACCAAGGTGAAGACAGGTTTTCTTTTCCATCAACCAGTGCTCCTGATGACACATCTACTTCTGGTGACAGCACTCTGGGTCTTTCATCTCCAGAGTCTACATCATCACGGTCTTCTTGGCCAGATTTGTTCTGCATTCCCCGTTTCATATATGATGCGGAAACTAAGCTTGCAAAGGCCCATGTCGCATTTAAAGAAAATGGGATGCTGCTGATCCAAAGCTGGAGTCCGACATTTTGCTTGGTTTAATCCAGGAGGTAGTCAAGACCCGTCTACCTCACAGACAGTACGTTTGACCAAGTTGCAGAGGCACTCATCCTGAAGCATCCATGTTTGAAAGAAAAAGGCTCACCCAGTGGCTATGCGGGATGGAAAATGAGCCTCAAATACAAGTTAGCAAACTACCGCACACATCTCTGGAAAGCAGGATGTCCTGAAGTATGTGTGAATTCTTTGAAAAATAAGCCACCTGAGAAATGTTCTCCTGCTTTTGACGTTAAGCGACCAAAGAGGGGTGAAGTGGGTCACTGCCCCTCTCTTCCACTCAGAAAAGGGAACAGTCCCTTGAGAAGATGAGGGTCGAACTCCTTTCAGATGTGAAGAAGCGCAACAACAGAGAGACAGTTATGGGTAAAATGAACAGAACATTTGCACTGAAGAAGACAAGAAGTCATTTTTGATGCGCCCATGATCTGCAATGTACAAGAGAGATGGCCGGCTCTTTTTCATCCAGCAGAGGTAATGTAAGTGCTGAAAGGAGAACAACAATAAAAAAATGCCTTGACTAGCTGTGTCATAGATGTGTTGATGTGTAAAGGTAATGACTTTATTAGGAAGTGTGCATAGCAGAGCCCAGATGACTAACCATGCCTAGTACCTGCCATTATTTTAAAATAATTTCATGTCGTTTCAGATAAACGCAGAGTTCAAGCGCATCACAACCATGCCTTTGCAGTCAAGGTTTCTGTTGCAGCTTGACTATCTCTCTGAAAGTCTGCTAAAAGGCTAAAAGGACAAACAGCTAAAGGATATAGCTGCCATGATGACAGTAAGAATTTTTAATGACTTCTGATGACTGATTCAAAAAATCAAAAGTTTTTGTCTTTGATCATCATTTGATCCTTGTCTGACGAGGCCGGAATTGGGACTGGGATGCAGCCCTGGAGTATAACAAGTCCAGTTTGATCATGAAAATCATCCAGAAACAACAACTTCCAGGAAAATGAGGAGGAGAAATCAATCTTTACATCAGCTTTTGTCTGAGGAAAAAAAAATTGCCCAACTGTGAGGCTGAAAGAACATCTAAAATCTTCTGAGTGACCTAACCTGGCTGTCTGGTGGGCCAGTGTAGGGATTTGTTTAAAGAGGAATCTTAAAGAAATGTTTTATCTTTAACCAGGACATGACTGGGGCCACTGCACTGAGTGCCATAGATATAATAACAGTGGGCATCTATGTCTCAGAGACACACCAGGCAATTACTCTTTTGATGTTGGCATCATCATCGAGGGTGTGCTGGTTCTTAAGGATCTGGATAACGTGGCTAATGCAGTAGCCATGCGCTTTGGACTGTTTTACCCTGTCAACATGAGTTACCCATCACAGCTCCGTTACACCTTTGAGGTGATTCAGAAGGTGGTAATGGGATTGGATGCAACTCAACTCTCAAGAAAAGCGCAAAACTTTAAGACAAAACTGCTCATGTCAGCAAAGTTCACTGTTGCTGTGCACGCTAGGTGTTTAGCTCTCTCACTGGTTCTCCTGCATTTTGGACGTTCAATTTCCAAGACAAATGATTGTTGTGTACTTTGTAACTGCCGTGTGAACAGGGCCTTATTTGTTTTTTTCTTTTCCTTTTTGCTCTCTGTACACGTTTTCTAATTGGCAGCATTTTTACATTTTGGTTTATTTGTTTTCAGAAGTGAAGAAATGTAGTTGTTCAGCCTAAATAGTCCCATCATGGCTGTGTGAAACAGCATTTTAGGTTTCATTCAGCTGGCGTAAGATTGCTTTGATGGTTTCATGTGTTGAACCAAGATGTCGCAGTATGATCAGTGCTGGACTTCTTGACGTTCACTGTATCACTGTTATTTCTGTGGCTCTTCAATAAAGGTTACATGCAGGTGGTATTTTCATTTTCTTTTGTTAGTAATTGTGGTAAAATGCATAATGTTAATGATAATGTTAATAGGAAGGTGTTTGCCAATCCAGTAATTTATTTTAGTGTTAATGGTTACTAACATTACAGCAAATTATTTACATTTATAATTGTTAATTTGATCTTGACATCTTAAGCAGAATGTTTTGTATTGTTCTCTTTCAAGGTGGTAGCCTGTGTGGGGAAAAAAAGGTCTAATTTCTTTGCTGTCATTGAGTTGACAAAACACTGAAAAACTGACAATCCTTAACTGCGGATTTATATTTCAGTGAAGACATAATGTCAGTTCCAAAATTTACCTTCTGTCACTGCAGTGAAATTAGACATTTTGCTTTGAAAGGTTACTGGTGGATACTGGCAACCATCTGGGAAGGGAACAATACAATTTGTTAAACAGCTTCCATTAAAGAAATGTGTATTTGATACTACAACATAATACCAACTTGTTATACACTCAACAAAAGGGAAATTGGGTGGTTGTTACATTTACAAAAGTCTAACTTGTCATTTGAACAAAATAACGTCATGTTTCTAGGGTGAACGCAATTAAATCATGTTGGATCTGCATCAAATTCAGCAACTTTATTTGTTATTGTTCAGATGACATGATACAATCTAGGAAGAGTGGTTAGTTGCCTGCCCTCACAACATTCACAAGATCACACGAGATTTCAAACCACAAGAAAATCACTGGAGTTATAAGAGGCAGACAACCATACAAACACCATGTGTATGGTGTTTCTATTTATTGTGGTTTAATCTGTCAAGGATGAAAACATACAGACACCTCTGCATCAAGCACAGCTTTCCTACTTTTGTTAAGTCTGGATGGACAGCTCAATGGCATGGTGGTTAGCGCTGTTCAGAGCAAGAAGGTCCTGGGTTCAAATTATGAAAAATTATGAAGGATCAAATATTCCAAGGGCTAAAATTACTTCATCCAAACATGTCTCATTCACATTGTAGCAACACATAGTGCACAGGTTGAATGAATATGGATGACTTGTGTTGATTTAACGCAATTTTTTAAGTTGCTGCCGAAGCAAAACATCTGTGTGCAACCAATGTCCATTACTGAATTGAGTAAATAATAATAATAATGGATAGCATTTATATAGCGCTTTTCGGGGCCCTCAAAGCGCTTTACAATTGCACTATTCATTCACTCTCGCATTCACACACTGGTGGAGGCAGCTACAGTTGTAGCCACAGCTGCCCCGGGGCAGACTGACAGAAGCGAGGCTGCCATATCGCGCCATCGGCCCCTCTGGCCAACACCAGTAGGCGGTAGGTGAAGTGTCTACACCAGACGGCTGACCAATGCAGCAAACTGGGGGCTGCAGCCCAGTCCTGCGAGGCTGGAGGAAGAAGTGACACTGGCAGAGGACCATTTGGTGCCGTGGCTGGCATCTCCATGGGGACAACTGGCGGTGGAGAGCCAGCCGGTCCCCCCGCCGAGGACATGACTCTAAGGTGTAGCCCCGGTATGGTCCACTACTGTGGAACAGCTTCCTGTCTAATCTGTTTCCTTCCGCTCTCGCCACAGGTCCCGGTGACCACAGACGCTGCACGTCATTCTGCAGCGTCTGTAGCTGCAGAAGCCCCAGGGCAGGAGCGTTGGGGTTGTGGGTGACCAGGACACATCGTCCAGGAGACATTTTTCACAATGACATATTTTTCAGTCAGTTTTGATTTGTTTTTTCTTCTCTTTATGATCTCACACAGAAAACTAAAATAGATAAATGTCTCTGAACATGAAGTTTTTGAATCCAAAACTTATATGACAGGAATTTTTACCACCACTCCACGCAATTCCTTCAGGTACAGTGTAGCTGCTACCTCAAGCGTTGTGGCTTATTACAGTAGCTTCCCCTGTTTTTATGAGCCATCTCCATTCAACCTTTTTAGACAATCTCTACAACCTTTTAGCTGTACCAGAGGCAAGCTACAGACCGACTTCAACAGTAGCAACAATCCTAACAATTTCTCCAGAAACTGCGGTCTAGTTATACTTGTTTCTTAAAAAAAAAAAAAAACATGTTCATGACTGTCCTGCTTTCCATTTTCTTTTACTACATGTTCTACATGTACTGCATGCAAAAATCTAACTTCTTTATACTGTATTTTGCTTCGAGAAGGCCAGACTTAACTGTCATTTTCTAAAGTAGTCTTGAGCTAAACTTCTCCAAGCTTTTTGAAGATCTTTCAAAGATTGTATTTGGACATTGCTTTATCACTCACTGTCAGTCCAGGCCTCATATCTGACCATGTTTTTTCTTTTTCTTTCTTGGTAAGTCACGTAACGCTGACCTTATGGTACTAGCAGCCTGTCACAAAAGCACATAATGTATTGCTATTGCATTTATAGCATAAGTTTTCTGTCTGAGCTTTTCTTAATATTACGCTAAACAGCTCAGCTGTCTTCTCTGGGCTTCTCTGACGGCTGCACCCATGAACCAAACCCGGGGTCATGGCAGGTGATGGATGAGGAAATTATGTGCAGTCATCTCAAAGATGTTCATCATTGTAAACTAAAGCAAGTTTTTAAACTGCTGATATTTATTTAGATCTGTTTTCTAAACTAAGCTCAATATAATCATCAGCAGACCCCATCCCTACAGCACTGCTCAAAGAAGTCTTACCATTAATTAACATCATACTAATAATTAATTAATAAGGAACTTTTGAACATGATCAATCTATCTCTGTTAACAGGATATATACTACAGGGTTTCAGGGTAGTTATAATTAAGCCATTAGTTAAAAAGCCTTTACTTGATCCAGCTTTCTTAGCTAATTAGAGGCTGACTTCCAACTTTCCTCTCATTTCAAAAATTCTTGAAAGAGCAGTTTTAAAACAGCTGGGTGATCATCTGCAGAAAAAAATCGTTTATCTCAAATATGTCGAGCACTGCATACCAAAAAGTTATAATTCCAGCATATCTGTTGTACTTACATGTTGGACAGCTGTTGGTACCTTACAGAGATTAGATATGACCATTATCATGCTAGCATAGTTAGAATAGGAAAAAACCACGTTTCTGTAAAGATTTTACAGTGTTAAAGTCATTGCAGTTAGTTACACTTCAGGCACACATCTAAGTGTTACATGGTTATAAGCTGCAGGACTCGTGCTAATGCAAACAAAATGACAAAAAGTGCTTTCTTTCTAAAATTCAGACAGATTCATACTCCAATGGATGCATCGTGGAGCAACTTGGAGTTAGTATCTTGTCTGGCATGCAGACTGGAGCAGCCATGGATCAAACCACTAACATTCAGATTAGTAGATGACCTGCCCTAACCCCTAACATGTGCTGGACAAAACCAAATCATGAAATAAGGAGGGGGGAGGTGAGGCTGGCTGAATTTTATTCTTTGTTGACCGAACTTAGGAAATTAATTCGTTCCAGAGGGTGTCAAAAATTTCGTAAGTCGAAGCACCGTTTTCCATCGCCTTTTCAGTGAGGCGATGCTGGCTGAAGACGAAGTTCTTGGTGGAGGCTGAAGAAAGCATACGTACGTGTACATGTGCATAACATTATGGAATTTAATTCTAAACTTTAAAACTAAAACTTACATTTACGTTAATTAATGTACGTACGTACACTGTGCAATGATATTTTTTT